>NC_031979.2:7882100-7967100 GCF_001858045.2 Oreochromis niloticus
AATATTTCAAAAACTATAAAAGTTATAAACACCAAAGTCATACCATAACTATCCAGCTCCAGCCGCACAAAATGATCTAACATATGTAACCCTATGTCAAAACTGTTTGGCAGAGGAGCGCGGGAAAATTTTCACTAAAATATTAATATTTAAAAAACTATAATATTCATAAAACACCAAAAGTCATAGCACACCATTCCAGATCCGGCCGCACAAAATGAGTAACATATATGAAGCTTGTCTCAAAACTGCGAGGCGAGATTCGCTGCAAAATTTCAGGCGGAAACTAAGAATAATAATAATAATAATAAATCCGAGAAAGTAAATGTGTTAAGGAACTAGAAAGCGAAAATTTCTGAAGAAATTTATGTGTGCCTATGCCGCTGCTAATCTGTGTAGTTGCCATTCTTACGGCTGCTTAGGGCCAAACTCAGAAGAGCAGCCATTCTCCACCATGAACTATGTAAAAACAAACACCGCTCACACTTCACAGATGACAGCTTACAGTTTTGTGTAAAGATGAAGTTGCTTTGTACAGCCCCGATTTGCAGACGCTGTGCACACAGGTTCATGAGCAGAAGTCCCCATTGTAGCACGGCAGACCCGACAATGTTTGCATGAACACGCTTTGAAGCATTACGTTATGGACCACTTTTCACACATGGTTGGTGTACCCACACAACCGGTTGTAGCTTTTCAACTTACACACACCCAAAAACAGCCGAGAGAGCACAGACAACGCCCGAGAGGCGTGATTGCAGATGCCGCTCAGGTGGGTCCACCTCCCTGCAGCGGCACTGCAGACCAAGCCCCGCCACACACATCAAACACGTAAATAAATATTTATGCACTTTCGCATTCACTTTTTGTCTTTTGTTATTTTTACACAGTGTTCTGAATGATGAGCAATGGTCTACAGCCAATCTGTGTATTATTATACAAACTTTGGTTGTAAGATTCAGATAACTATTTAATAAAAGCTAAATATTTATATGAGAGTAAGAAAGAAAAGTATATCTTTGTGTCCACCTTTCTCTGTTAATGGCCTACCTGGCCCCCTGGCAAAAGCTTTGCTAGATCCGGCCCTGCACAGTTACCAGCTGTCAGCTACACAAAAAAAGGAGCTTGCTGTTTACAGGGAGTGCAGAATTATTAGGCAAATGAGTATTTTGTCCACATCATCCTCTTCATGCATGTTGTCTTACTCCAAGCTGTATAGGCTCGAAAGCCTACTACCATTAAGCATATTAGGTGATGTGCATCTCTGTAATGAGAAGGGGTGTGGTCTAATGACATCAACACCCTATATCAGGTGTGCATAATTATTAGGCAACTTCCTTTCCTTTGGCAAAATGGGTCAAAAGAAGGACTTGACAGGCTCAGAAAAGTCAAAAATAGTGAGATATCTTGCAGAGGGATGCAGCAGTCTTAAAATTGCAAAGCTTCTGAAGCGTGATCATCGAACAATCGAGCGTTTCATTCAAAATAGTCAACAGGGTCGCAAGAAGCGTGTGGAAAAACCAAGGCGCAAAATAACTGCCCATGAACTGAGAAAAGTCAAGCGTGCAGCTGCCAAGATGCCACTTGCCACCAGTTTGGCCATATTTCAGAGCTGCAACATCACTGGAGTGCCCAAAAGCACAAGGTGTGCAATACTCAGAGACATGGCCAAGGTAAGAAAGGCTGAAAGACGACCACCACTGAACAAGACACACAAGCTGAAACGTCAAGACTGGGCCAAGAAATATCTCAAGACTGATTTTTCTAAGGTTTTATGGACTGATGAAATGAGAGTGAGTCTTGATGGGCCAGATGGATGGACCCGTGGCTGGATTGGTAAAGGGCAGAGAGCTCCAGTCCCACTCAGACGCCAGCAAGGTGGAGGTGGAGTACTGGTTTGGGCTGGTATCATCAAAGATGAGCTTGTGGGGCCTTTTCGGGTTGAGGATGGAGTCAAGCTCAACTCCCAGTCCTACTGCCAGTTTCTGGAAGACACCTTCTTCAAGCAGTGGTACAGGAAGAAGTCTGCATCCTTCAAGAAAAACATGATTTCATGCAGGACAATGCTCCATCAACACGTCCAAGTACTCCACAGCGTGGCTGGCAAGAAAGGGTATAAAAGAAGAAAAACTAATGACATGGCCTCCTTGTTCACCTGATCTGAACCCCATTGAGAACCTGTGGTCCATCATCAAATGTGAGATTTACAAGGAGGGAAAACAGTACACCTCTCTGAACAGTGTCTGGGAGGCTGTGGTTGCTGCTGCACGCAATGTTGATGGTGAACAGATCAAAACACTGACAGGATCCATGGATGGCAGGCTTTTGAGTGTCCTTGCAAAGAAAGGTGGCTATATTGGTCGCTGATTTGTTTTGTTTTGTTTTTGAATGTCAGAAATGTATATTTGTGAATGTGGAGATGTTATATTGGTTTCACTGGTAAAAATAAATCATTGAAATGGGTATATATTTGTTTTTTGTTAAGTTGCCTAATAATTATGCACAGTAATAGTCACCTGCACACACAGATATCCCCCTAAAATAGCTAAAACTAAAAACTACTTCCAAAAACTTTCAGCTTTGATATTAATGAGTTTTTTGGGTTCATTGAGAACATGGTTGTTGTTCAATAATAAAATTATTCCTCAAAAATACAACTTGCCTAATAATTCTGCACTCCCTGTATGAGAGTAAGAAAGAAAAGTATATCTTTGTGTCCACCTTTCTCTGTTAATGCCCTACCTGGCCCCTGGCAAAAGCTTTGCTAGATCCGCCCCTGCACAGTTACCAGCTGTCAGCTACACAAAAAAATGAGCTTGGTGTTTGTCTCAGAAACAGTTCATAACTTCCCTTCAACTCATTCATGTCACCTAAGGGTAAACCTGTTTCTCCATCACCTGTTCAGCTCTGATGATTCAGTAAGGATATCTGGTTTGGAACAGCCGTTTTTACAGCTGTGGCTGCAGCAAACATCAGCTGATACTAGAAATTAAAAGCAAATGAATTCTAACAACAGCTGATCAAGCTTAAACGTGCTGCTGTTGTTTAGCGCGATAAACAAACAGAGAGAAAAGCCGATCATTGATCAGTTTCATGACTGAAGTTTCAACAGGCGAGAGAATGACAGGGGAGGCTTCGTAACGACAGAATAAATCGTAATATTTTCTCTGAATGTGGCACGATTCCGTTTGTACGGCAACTCTACGAACTAACCATTATGAATAAAATAAAGTCCAACGTCAGTAACTTAGCGCGCACACAGCTGTATATAAACTCCCGTCGCGCTAGCTAGCACGCAGTACGATTGTAAAAAGTCAGCACAACGAAAATAAACTACACCTAAACTCTGTTTATATCTGACCCAAATAGAGTGCAGTTCATAACTTCTTACCTGAAATTCAGTTCACCTCACGCTCCTGCCTTCGCTTTCCCTGATCCATGATTGACCACCGCGTTAGCAATCGCCTGCCGCCTCATATGTCTCGTTGGCGGCATGTCCTTTCTGTCACACACCGGTGGATAGCTGCCCTCTGTTGTAGCTCCACCACCAAACAACTCAGTTATTTTTTCCACATCGACCAGCATCATCGGCCCATATAAACGAAAAATAAGTCCAGCTAAGACACAGACCCTTGCCGAGCGATCGGGCGATTAAACAAATTTTAGCCACCTCACTATCAGCCAAGCCTGGGTGGTTTTTCACGAAGGGTCGCTAGCCGCGCTAGCTAGCTAAGCTAGCGGCGCTAGCTAGCTAGCCAGCCGGCTATCAGCAACACGTAAGAGAACTGTTGCTAAATAAACTACACCTAAACTCGGTTTATATCTGACCCAAATAGAGTGCAGGTCATAACTTCTTACCTGAAATTCAGTTCACCTCACGCTCCTGCCTTCGCTTTCCTTGATCCACGATTGACCTCCGCGTTAGCAAACACCGGACGATCGGCGGTAGCCTCACCGCCTTGTATGTCTCGTTCGCGGCATGTCCTTTCTGTCACACACCGGTGGATAGCTGCCCTCTGTTGTAGCTCCACACCAAACAACTCAGTTATTTTTTCCACATCGACCAGCATCATCGGCCCATATAAACGAAAAATAAGTCCAGCTAAGACACAGACCCTTGCCGAGCGATCAGGCGATTAAAGAAATTTTAGCCACCTCACTGTCAGCCAAGCCTGGGTGGTTTTTCACGAAGGGGCGCTAGCTAGCTAAGCTAGCGGCGCTAGCTAGCTAGCCGGCTATCAGCAACACTTAAGAGAATTGTCGCTAATATGGGATGTCTTGATAAAACGAGCAGATATTTGAAGTTTACACACCTACATTCTCGCCTGAAAATATCTTAAAAGTGTATTTTGTGACCTAGAAACACGAATAAAAGACATATAAAACGAAGTGGTGTCCGCCATTGTTTAACTCGGCAGAGGGGTGCTATGAATTATGGGATATGGAGTTTTGTAACAAGCATACAGATTTTCAGCCGTACTACTCCCGGTATACCACTAGAGAGAGCCAACCCACCACAAATAAAGTCTGTTTCTATGGAAATTGGCCTAAATTTGCACTAAAATCTAAATATTTCAAAAACTATAAAAGTCATAAACACCAAAAGTGTATACCATACTAGTCCAGCTCCAGCCGCACAAAATGATCTAACATATGTAACCCTATTTTCAAACTGTTTGGCAGAGAAGCGCGGGAAAATTTTCACTAAAATATTAATATTTAAAAAACTATAATAGTTATAAACACCAAAAGTCATAGCACACCATTCCTGATCCAGCCGCACAAAATGAGGTAACATATATGAAGCTTGTCTCAAAACTGCGGGGCGAGTTTCGCTGCAAAATTTCAGGCGGAAACTGAAGAATAATAATAATAATAAATCCGACGAATAGTAATATGTGTGCCTCTTGTCATAGGCACACATAACTAGAAAGCGAAAATTTCAGAAGAAATTTTATGTGTGCCTATGCCGCTGCTAATCACTGTAGTTTGCCATTCATACGGCTACAGAGAGCAAACTCAGAAGAGCAGCCATTCTCCACCATGAACTATGGTAAAAACAAACACCGCTCACGCTTCACAGATGACAGCTTACAGTTTTGTGTAAAGATGAAGTTACTTTGTACAGCGCCGATTTGCAGACGCTGTGCACACAGGTTCATGAGCAGAAGTCCCATTGTACCACGGCAGACCCGACAATGTTTGCATGAACACACTTTGAAGCATTACATTATAGACCACTTTTCACACATGCATTCACTTTTTGTTTTTGTTATTTTTACACAGTGTTCTGAATTATGAACAATGGTCTACAGCCAATCCTGTGTATTATTATACAAACTTTGGTTGTGAGATTCAGATAACTATTTAATAAAAGCTAAATATTTTATATGAGAGTAAGAAAGAAAAGTATATCTTTGTGTCCACCTTTCTCTGTTAATGCCCTAGCTCCCCCCCCCCCTAAAAGCTTTGCTAGATCCGCCCCTGCACAGTTACCAGCTGTCAGCTACACAAAAAAGGAGCTTGGTCTTTGTCTCTCAGAAACAACTCATAACTTCCCTTCAACTCATTCATGTCACCTAAAGTGTAAACCTGTTTCTCCATCACCAGTTCAGCTCTGATGATTCAGTAAGGACATCTCCTGATTTCATCTTCATGCTCCAGCAAACATCAGCTGATACTAGAAATTAAAATCAAAAGAATTCTAACAACAGCTGATCAAGCTTAAACGTGCTGCTGTTGTTTAGCGCGATAAATAAGAGCGAACAGCCGATCATTGATCAGTTTCATGATTGACGTTTCAACACGCGAGAGAATGACAGGGAGGCTTCGTAACGACAGAATAAATCATAATGTTTTCTCTGAATGTGGGACGATTCCGTTTGTACGGCACGGCAACTCTATGAACTAACCCTAATGAATAAAATAAAGTCCAACGTCAGTAACTTAGTACGCACACAGCTGTATATAAACTCCCGTGGCATTACGATTGTAAAAGGTCAACGAAAATAAATTACACCTAAACTCGGTTTATATCTGACCCAAATAGAGAGCGACCGGGTGCTGACACGAGTTTCACCCGCCTCAATATAAGCCAAGCCTGGGTGCTTTTTCACGAAGGGTTGCTAGCGGCGCGAGCTAACTATGCTAGCGGCGCTAGCTAGCTAGCCGGCTATCAGCAACACATAAGAGAACTGCTGCTAAATAAACTACACCTAAACTCGGTTTATATCTGACCCAAATAGAGAGCGACCGGGTGCTGACACGAGTTTCACCCGCCTCAATATAAGCCAAGCCTGGGTGCTTTTTCACGAAGGGTTGCTAGCGGCGCGAGCTAACTATGCTAGCGGCGCTAGCTAGCTAGCCGGCTATCAGCAACACATAAGAGAACTGCTGCTAAATAAACTACACCTAAACTCGGTTTATATCTGACCCAAATAGAGTGCAGTTCATAACTTCTTACCTGAAATTCAGTTCACCTCACGCTCCTGCCTTCGCTTTCCCTGATCCATGATTGACCACCGCGTTAGCAATCGCCTGCCCGGCCTCATATGTCTCGTTGGCGGCATGTCCTTTCTGTCACACACCGGTGGGTAGCTGCCCTCTGTTGTAGCTCCACCACCAAACAACTCAGTTATTTTTTCCACATCCAGCTGTAACTCCGATTCTATGCGAGCATTTGCGAGAGACCAGGGAGGTGAAACGACAGAGAGAGTCCCCTCGCTATCCATTTGCAGCCAAGTGCGGCAGCTAGCTAGGTAGCCAGCTAGGTAGCCGGCTAGCTGTCAGGCAGGACCGACGTAGTCAGAGCACTGTCGCTAAATATGGGATGTCTTGATAAAACAAGCAGATATTTGAAGTTTACACACCTACATTCTCGCCTGAAAATATCTTAAAAGCTTATTTTGTGACCTAGAAACACGAATAAAAGACATATAAAACGAAGTGGTGGCCGCCATTGTTCACTCTGTAGAGGCGTGCTATGAATTGTGGGATATTGAGTTTTCCACCAAGCATTACCGTAACTTTTGAATGATTTGCGCAACCTTAAAAATTCCAAGGGCTCCTGAAAGCAGCGACGCTGTGCGCACTGTTGAAATTGTCATCATTACGGTAATCCAAATAAGGGTACACAGGCTGTACCACTCCCGGCATACCACTAGAGAGAGCCAACACACCACAAATGAAGTCTGTTTATTTGGCGCCAAAAGATGAATTGGCCTAAATTTGCACTAAAATATTAATATTTAAAAACTATAAAAGTTATAAACACCAAAAGTCATAACATAATAGTCCAGCTCCAGCCGCACAAAATGATCTAACATATGTAACCCTAATGTCAAAACTGTTTGGCAGAGGAGCGCGGGAAAATTTTCACTAAAATATTAATATTTAAAAAACTATAAAATTCATAAACACCAAAAGTCATAGCACACCATTCCAGATCCGGCCGCACAAAATGAGGTAACATATATGAAGCTTGTCTCAAAACTGCGAGGCGAGATTAGCGCGGGAAAATTTTCACTAAAATATTAATATTTAAAAAACTATAAAATTCATAAACACCAAAAGTCATAGCACACCATTCCAGATCCGGCCGCACAAAATGAGGTAACATATATGAAGCTTGTCTCAAAACTGCGAGGCGAGATTCGCTGCAAAATTTCAGGCGGAAACTGGAGAATAATAATAATAATAATAATAACTAGAAAGCGAAAATTTCAGAAGAAATTTTATGTGTGCCTATGCCGCTGCTAATCACTGTAGTTGCCATTCATACGGCTACAGACAGCAAAACTCAGAAGAGCAGCCATTCTCCACCATGAACTATGGTAAAACAAACACCGCTCACGCTTCACAGATGACAGCTTACAGTTTGTGTAAAGATGAAGTTACTTCGTACAGCGCCGATTTGCAGACGCTGTGCACACAGGTTCATGAGCAGAAGTCCCATTGTACCACGGCAGACCCGACAATGTTTGCATGAACACGCTTTGAAGCATTACATTATAGACCACTTTTCACACATGCATTCACTTTTTGTTTTTTGTTATTTCTACACAGTGTTCTGAATTATGAACAATGGTCTACAGCCAATCTTGTGTATTATTATACAAACTTTGGTTGTGAGATTCAGATAACTATTTAATAAAAGCTAAATATTTTATATGAGAGTAAGAAAGAAAAGTATATCTTTATGTCCACCTTTCTCTGTTAATGCCCTACCTGGCCCCCTGGCAAAAGCTTTGCTAGATCCGCCCCTGCACAGTTACCAGCTGTCAGCTACACAAAAAAAGGAGCTTGGTGTTTACAGGGAGTGCAGAATTATTAGGCAAATGAGTATTTTGTCCACATCATCCTCTTCATGCATGTTGTCTTACTCCAAGCTGTATAGGCTCGAAAGCCTACTACCAATTAAGCATATTAGGTGATGTGCATCTCTGTAATGAGAAGGGGTGTGGTCTAATGACATCAACACCCTATATCAGGTGTGCATAATTATTAGGCAACTTCCTTTCCTTTGGCAAAATGGGTCAAAAGAAGGACTTGACAGGCTCAGAAAAGTCAAAAATAGTGAGATATCTTGCAGAGGGATGCAGCAGTCTTAAAATTGCAAAGCTTCTGAAGCATGATCATCGAACAATCAAGCGTTTCATTCAAAATAGTCAACAGGGTCGCAAGAAGCGTGTGGAAAAACCAAGGCGCAAAATAACTGCCCATGAACTGAGAAAAGTCAAGCGTGCAGCTGCCAAGATGCCACTTGCCACCAGTTTGGCCATATTTCAGAGCTGCAACATCACTGGAGTGCCCAAAAGCACAAGGTGTGCAATACTCAGAGACACGGCCGAGGTAAGAAAGGCTGAAAGACGACCACCACTGAACAAGACACACAAGCTGAAACGTCAAGACTGGGCCAAGAAATATCTCAAGACTGATTTTTCTAAGGTTTTATGGACTGATGAAATGAGAGTGAGTCTTGATGGGCCAGATGGATGGGCCCGTGGCTGGATTGGTAAAGGGCAGAGAGCTCCAGTCCCACTCAGACGCCAGCAAGGTGGAGGTGGAGTACTGGTTTGGGCTGGTATCATCAAAGATGAGCTTGTGGGGCCTTTTCGGGTTGAGGATGGAGTCAAGCTCAACTCCCAGTCCTACTGCCAGTTTCTGGAAGACACCTTCTTCAAGCAGTGGTACAGGAAGAAGTCTGCATCCTTCAAGAAAAACATGATTTTCATGCAGGACAATGCTCCATCACACGCGTCCAAGTACTCCACAGCGTGGCTGGCAAGAAAGGGTATAAAAGAAGAAAAACTAATGACATGGCCTCCTTGTTCACCTGATCTGAACCCCATTGAGAACCTGTGGTCCATCATCAAATGTGAGATTTACAAGGAGGGAAAACAATACACCTTTCTGAACAGTGTCTGGGAGGCTGTGGTTGCTGCTGCATGCAATGTTGATGGTGAACAGATCAAAACACTGACAGAATCCATGGATGGCAGGCTTTTGAGTGTCCTTGCAAAGAAAGGTGGCTATATTGGTCGCTGATTTGTTTTTGTTTTGTTTTGAATGTCAGAAATGTATATTTGTGAATGTGGAGATGTTATATTGGTTTCACTGGTAAAAATAAATAATTGAAATGGGTATATATTTGTTTTTTGTTAAGTTGCCTAATAATTATGCACAGTAATAGTCACCTGCACACACAGATATCCCCCTAAAATAGCTAAAACTAAAAACAAACTAAAAACTACTTCCAAAAACATTCAGCTTTGATATTAATGAGTTTTTTGGGTTCATTGAGAACATGGTTGTTGTTCAATAATAAAATTATTCCTCAAAAATACAACTTGCCTAATAATTCTGCACTCCCTGTATGAGAGTAAGAAAGAAAAGTATATCTTTGTGTCCACCTTTCTCTGTTAATGCCCTACCTGGCCCCCTGGCAAAAGCTTTGCTAGATCCGCCCCTGCACAGTTACCAGCTGTCAGCTACACAAAAAAATGAGCTTGGTGTTTGTCTCTCAGAAACAGTTCATAACTTCCCTTCAACTCATTCATGTCACCTAAGGGTAAACCTGTTTCTCCATCACCTGTTCAGCTCTGATGATTCAGTAAGGATATCTGGTTTGGAACAGCCGTTTTTACAGCTGTGGCTGCAGCAAACATCAGCTGATACTAGAAATTAAAAGCAAATGAATTCTAACAACAGCTGATCAAGCTTAAACGTGCTGCTGTTGTTTAGTGCGATAAACAAACAAGAGAGAAAAGCCGATCATTGATCAGTTTCATGACTGAAGTTTCAACAGGCGAGAGAATGACAGGGGAGGCTTCGTAACGACAGAATAAATCGTAATATTTTCTCTGAATGTGGCACGATTCCGTTTGTACGGCAACTCTACGAACTAACCATTATGAATAAAATAAAGTCCAACGTCAGTAACTTAGCGCGCACACAGCTGTATATAAACTCCCGTCGTGCTAGCTAGCACGCAGTACGATTGTAAAAAGTCAGCACAACGAAAATAAACTACACCTAAACTCTGTTTATATCTGACCCAAATAGAGTGCAGTTCATAACTTCTTACCTGAAATTCAGTTCACCTCACGCTCCTGCCTTCGCTTTCCCTGATCCATGATTGACCACGGCGTTAGCAATCGCCTGCCCGGCCTCATATGTCTCGTTGGCGGCATGTCCTTTCTGTCACACACCGGTGGATAGCTGCCCTCTGTTGTAGCTCCACCACCAAACAACTCAGTTATTTTTTCCACATCGAGCAGCATCATCGGCCCATATAAACGAAAAATAAGTCCAGCTAAGACACAGACCCTTGCCCAGCGATCGGGCGATTAAACAAATTTTAGCCACCTCACTATCAGCCAAGCCTGGGTGGTTTTTCACGAAGGGTCGCTAGCCGCGCTAGCTAGCTAAGCTAGCGGCGCTAGCTAACTAGCCAGCCGGCTATCAGCAACACGTAAGAGAACTGTTGCTAAATAAACTACACCTAAACTCGGTTTATATCTGACCCAAATAGAGTGCAGGTCATAACTTCTTACCTGAAATTCAGTTCACCTCACGCTCCTGCCTTCGCTTTCCCTGATCCACGATTGACCTCCGCGTTAGCAAACACCGGACGATCGGCGGTAGCCTCACCGCCTTGTATGTCTCGTTCGCGGCATGTCCTTTCTGTCACACACCGGTGGATAGCTGCCCTCTGTTGTAGCTCCATCACCAAACAACTCAGTTAGTTTTTCCACATCGACCAGCATCATCGGCCCATATAAACGAAAAATAACTCCAGCTAAGACACAGACCCCCGATCGGGCGATTAAACAAATTTTAGCCACCTCACTATCAGCCAAGCCTGGGTGGTTTTTCACGAAGGGGCGCTAGCTAGCTAAGCTAGCGGCGCTAGCTAGCTAGCCGGCTATCAGCAACACTTAAGAGAATTGTCGCTAATATGGGATGTCTTGATAAAACGAGCAGATATTTGAAGTTTACACACCTACATTCTCGCCTGAAAATATCTTAAAAGTGTATTTTGTGACCTAGAAACACGAATAAAAGACATATAAAACGAAGTGGTGTCCGCCATTGTTTAACTCGGCAGAGGGGTGCTATGAATTATGGGATATGGAGTTTTGTAACAAGCATACAGATTTTCAGCCGTACTACTCCCGGTATACCACTAGAGAGAGCCAACCCACCACAAATAAAGTCTGTTTCTATGGAAATTGGCCTAAATTTGCACTAAAATCTAAATATTTCAAAAACTATAAAAGTCATAAACACCAAAAGTGTATACCATACTAGTCCAGCTCCAGCCGCACAAAATGATCTAACATATGTAACCCTATTTTCAAAACTGTTTGGCAGAGAAGCGCGGGAAAATTTTCACTAAAATATTAATATTTAAAAAACTATAATAGTTATAAACACCAAAAGTCATAGCACACCATTCCTGATCCAGCCGCACAAAATGAGGTAACATATATGAAGCTTGTCTCAAAACTGCGGGGTGAGTTTCGCTGCAAAATTTCAGGCGGAAACTGAAGAATAATAATAATAATAACTAGAAAGGGAAAATTTCAGAAGAAATTTTATGTGTGCCTATGCCGCTGCTATTCAGTGTAGTTTGCCATTCATACAGCTACAGAGAGCAAAACTCAGAAGAGCAGCCATTCTCCACCATGAGCTATGGTAAAAACAAACACCGCTCACGCTTCACAGATAACAGCTTACAGTTTTGTGTAAAGATGAAGTTACTTCGTACAGCGCCGATTTGCAGACGCTGTGCACAGAGGTTCATGAGCAGAAGTCCCATTGTACCACGGCAGATCCGACAATGTTTGCATGAACACGCTTTGAAGCATTACATTATGGACCACTTTTCACACATGGTTGGTGTACCGACACAGGCAGCCGTAGCTTTTCAACTCATAGCCCAACACACACCCAAAAAACAGCCAAGAGAGCACAGACTTTACACCTGTGGGTCCACCTCCCCTGCAGCGGCACTGCAGACCACGCCCCGACACACACATCAAACACATAAAATAAATATGTATGCACTTTCGCATTCACTTTTTGTTTTTTGTTATTTTTACACAGTGTTCTGAATGATGAACAATGGTCTACAGCCAATCTTGTGTATTATTATACAAACTTTGGTTGTGAGATTCAGATAACTATTTAATAAAAGCTAAATATTTTATATGAGAGTAAGAAAGAAAAGTATATCTTTATGTCCACCTTTCTCTGTTAATGCCCTACCTGGCCCCCTGGCAAAAGCTTTGCTAGATCCGCCCCTGCACAGTTACCAGCTGTCAGCTACACAAAAAAAGGAGCTTGGTGTTTACAGGGAGTGCAGAATTATTAGGCAAATCAGTATTTTGTCCACATCATCCTCTTCATGCATGTTGTCTTACTCCAAGCTGTATAGGCTCGAAAGCCTACTACCAATTAAGCATATTAGGTGATGTGCATCTCTGTAATGAGAAGGGGTGTGGTCTAATGACATCAACACCCTATATCAGGTGTGCATAATTATTAGGCAACTTCCTTTCCTTTGGCAAAATGGGTCAAAAGAAGGACTTGACAGGCTCAGAAAAGTCAAAATAGTGAGATATCTTGCAGAGGGATGCAGCAGTCTTAAAATTGCAAAGCTTCTGAAGCGTGATCATCGAACAATCAAGCGTTTCATTCAAAATAGTCAACAGGGTCGCAAGAAGCGTGTGGAAAAACCAAGGCGCAAAATAACTGCCCATGAACTGAGAAAAGTCAAGCGTGCAGCTGCCAAGATGCCACTTGCCACCAGTTTGGCCATATTTCAGAGCTGCAACATCACTGGAGTGCCCAAAAGCACAAGGTGTGCAATACTCAGAGACACGGCCAAGGTAAGAAAGGCTGAAAGACGACCACCACTGAACAAGACACACAAGCTGAAACGTCAAGACTGGGCCAAGAAATATCTCAAGACTGATTTTTCTAAGGTTTTATGGACTGATGAAATGAGAGTGAGTCTTGATGGGCCAGATGGATGGGCCCGTGGCTGGATTGGTAAAGGGCAGAGAGCTCCAGTCCGACTCAGACGCCAGCAAGGTGGAGGTGGAGTACTGGTTTGGGCCGGTATCATCAAAGATGAGCTTGTGGGGCCTTTTCGGGTTGAGGATGGAGTCAAGCTCAACTCCCAGTCCTACTGCCAGTTTCTGGAAGACACCTTCTTCAAGCAGTGGTACAGGAAGAAGTCTGCATCCTTCAAGAAAAACATGATTTTCATGCAGGACAATGCTCCATCACACGCGTCCAAGTACTCCACAGCGTGGCTGACAAGAAAGGGTATAAAAGAAGGAAAAACTAATGACATGGCCTCCTTGTTCACCTGATCTGAACCCCATTGAGAACCTGTGGTCCATCATCAAATGTGAGATTTACAAGGAGGGAAAACAGTACACCTCTCTGAACAGTGTCTGGGAGTCTGTGGTTGCTGCTGCATGCAATGTTGATGGTGAACAGATCAAAACACTGACAGAATCCATGGATGGCAGGCTTTTGAGCGTCCTTGCAAAGAAAGGTGGCTATATTGGTCGCTGATTTGTTTTTGTTTTGTTTTTGAATGTCAGAAATGTATATTTGTGAATGTGGAGATGTTATATTGGTTTCACTGGTAAAAATAAATAATTGAAATGGGTATATATTTGTTTTTTGTTAAGTTGCCTAATAATTATGCACAGTAATAGTCACCTGCACACACAGATATCCCCCTAAAATAGCTAAAACTAAACACAAACTAAAAACTACTTCCGAAAACATTCAGCTTTGATATTAATGTGTTTTTTGGGTTCATTGAGAACATGGTTGTTGTTCAATAATAAAATTATTCCTCAAAAATACAACTTGCCTAATAATTCTGCACTCCCTGTATGAGAGTAAGAAAGAAAAGTATATCTTTGTGTCCACCTTTCCCTGTTAATGCCCTACCTGGCCCCCTGGCAAAAGCTTTGCTAGATCCGCCCCTGCACAGTTACCAGCTGTCAGCTAAATAAAAAAAAGGAGCTTGGTGTTTATTTCTCTCAGAAACAGTTCATAACTTCCCTTCAACTCATTCATGTCACCTAAAAAAAAGGTAAACCTGTTTCTCCATCACCAGTTCAGCTCTGATGATTCAGTAAGGTCATCTCCTGGTTTCGACCAGCCGCTTCTACAGCTGTGGCTCCAGCAAACATCAGCTGATACTAGAAATTAAAATCAAATGAATTCTAACAACAGCTGATCAAGCTTAAACGTGCTGCTGTTGTTTAGCGCGATAAACAAACAAGAGAGAAAAGCCGATCATTGATCAGTTTCATGACTGAAGTTTGAACAGGCGAGAGAATGACAGGGGAGGCTGTCATAAAGTTCAACATCAGTAACTTAGCGCGCACACAGCTGTATAGAAACTCCATCGTGCTAGCTACCACGCAGTACGAGTTATTATAACTGATTGTAAAAAGTCAGCACAACGAAAATAAACTACACCTAAACTCGGTTTATATCTGACCCAAATAGAGTGCAGGTCATAACTTCTTACCTGAAATTCAGTTCACCTCACGCTCCGACCGGCAGCCGCCTGCTTCTCCTGCCTTCGGTTTCCCTGATCCACGATCTACCACCGGTCGATCGGCGGTCGCCTCGCCGCCTCGTTCCCCGCATGTTCTTTCTGACACACACCGGTGGATAGCTGCCCTCGGTTGTAGCTCCGCGTCAGCGACTACCAAACAACTCAGTTATTTTTTCCACATCGACCAGCATCTGGACAATCCACCGCCTTTCACTGTTTGTACCGTTACTAAAAAAAAACCCTCATCGGCTCATAAAACGAAAAATAAGTCCAGCTATGACCCTGAGTCAAAAAGACAGCCAGCTCGGGTTAGCTAGCTACCTGTCTAGCTCTTTGCAGGCACCGAAAACATCAGAGCTAATATGGGATGTCTTGGTAACACGAGCAGATATTTGAAGTTTACATCTGGCCAATCCACCACCTTTCACTGTTTATACCGTTACTAAAATGAATAAATAAATAAATCATCGGTCCATATAAACGAAAAATAAGTCCAGCTAAAACACATACTGTCGGCGAGCGACCGGGTGCTGACACGAGTTTCACCCGCCTCAATATAAGCCAAGCCTGGGTGCTTTTTCACGAAGGGTCGCTAGCGGTGCTAGCTAACTATGCTAGCGGCGCTAGCTAGCTAGCCGGCTATCAGCAACACATAAGAGAACTGCTGCTAAATAAACTACACCTAAACTCGGTTTATATCTGACCCAAATAGAGTGCAGGTCATAACTTCTTACCTGAAATTCAGTTCACCTCACGCTCCTGCCTTCGCTTTCCCTGATCCACGATTGACCTCCGCGTTAGCAAACACCGGTGGATCGGCGGTCGCGGCATGTCCTTTCTGTCATACACCGGTGGATAGCTGCCCACTGTTGTAGCTCCGCGTTATAGCACCACCAAACAACTCAGTTATTTTTTCCACATCCAGCTGTAACTCCGATTCTGTGCGAGCATTTGCGAGAGACCGGGGAGGTGAAACGACAGAGAGAGTCCCCTCGCTATCCATTTGCAGCCAAGTGCGGCAGCTAGCTAGGTAGCCGGCTAGCTGTCAGGCAGGACCGACGTCGTCAGAGCACTGTCGCTAAATATGGGATGTCTTGATAAAACAAGCAGATATTTGAAGTTTACACACCTACATTCTCGCCTGAAAATATCTTAAAAGTTTATTTTGTGACCTAGAAACACGAATAAAAGACATATAAAACGAAGTGGTGGCCGCCATTGTTCACTCTGTAGAGGCGTGCTATGAATTGTGGGATATGGAGTTTTCAACACAAGGATAAAATCTTTTCGGCTGTACTACTCCCGGTATACCACTAGAGAGAGCCAAGACACCACAAATGAAGTCTGTTTCTATGGTGCCAAAAGCAGAATCTTTCTCAGGAGCCTAGAAATTGGCCTAAATTTGCACTAAAATCTAAATATTTCAAAAACTATAAAAGTTATAAACACCAAAAGTCACACCATACTAGCCCAGCGCCAGCCGCACAAAATGATGTAACATATGTACCCCTATTGTCAAAACTGTTTGGCAGAGGAGCGCGGGAAATTTTCACTAAAATATTAATATTTAAAAAACTATAATATTCATAAACACCAAAAGTCATAGCACACCATTCCAGATCCAGCCGCACAAAATGAGGTAACATATATGAAGCTTGTCCAAAAACTGCGGGTCGAGATACACTGCAAAATTTCAGGCGGAAAAAGGAAAATAATAATAATAATAAGAATAATAAATCCGACGAATAGTAATATGTGTGCCTCTTGTCATAGGCACACATAATAAATCCGACGAATAGTAATATGTGTGCCTCTTTCCATAGGCACACATAATAATAATAATAATAATAAATCCGACGAATAGTAATATGTGTGCCTCTTGTCATAGGCACACATAATAATAATAATAAATCCGAGGAATAGTAATATGTGTGCCTCCTGGCATAGGCACACATAATAATAAATCCGAGGAATAGTAATATGTGTGCCTCTTGGCATAGGCACACATAATAAAACCAAAAAGAAAATTGTGTTTTCGAAATTGGAGTTAAAGTTATTTTTAGTTCCAATAGTGTTAACATACTACACAGGTCATGAACAAGATTTTTTTTTTTTTATTTTCATTGTAAGTGGACTAAAGCAGTTTAAAAGTAGTCTAACATAAATGTAAATGCTGTAATTTGATTATTTTAATAAACCATGTAACTTGGATGGATTCGATGCTGGCGTGACCACAGTGCACACGTCTGCTGTCGCTCACAGTGGTCCAAGGGATCACTCAGGGAGTTTGTGTGTTCGCTCAGACACATGAAAAATTAGAGGGAACATTGATCGTGATGGTGACTAAATGAGAAGCAGGGGTGGAAGTGGATTGCAAAGTCACTTGCAGATATGAAGCAAATGTGGCTTAAAGCAGATAAAACGGAACATCCTATACAAGAGTCGCGAGTTAGATATGTGGAAGGGTAACTACTGCTCTGCCAGGACTGCGGTTGATCGACTTGTGGAAGCCAACTAACACCCAGTTAAACACACACAGAACAAGAAGTGTGTACCCTGTGTGGAATATTATAGGTGATGTCTGTAAAGGCGTATTTAGCCGTGTCCATGCCGTCAAGGATCTTATCCTCACAGAGCACATCGCTGATGGGCTTCCTCTCTGGCAACACAGGGGGCATCTGCAGCAGCTTTTTAGCTTGCTCTTTGGCTAACTCGACTGCCTAGAATCACAAAAAAAGGATTGGATGAAACAAAAGCAACACCGACATATGTAAGAATGTATGCTATCAAAGGGGTGGACTCTGTAACACTTCATCTACAGGGCACCTGTTCCAGCTGTTCATCCGTCATGAGTTTATACGTGGGTGGCTTCAGCTCCTGCTTAATGGGTCGGTACACTTTCTGCAAGTCCAGGCTTGTAATCCTGGTGAGAATGTCCTGCACAGCTGAATCGGTGAATTGGGGCTTTGCATGGTCTGTGGCAGCTGCAGAGAAAGGCATACTAGTTAATGAGTTAAATAATTTACAAAGTCTGGCTTGGTGACAGTTATGTTTAACTGTAGATTGTTTACTTTCCAGACGAACTTAGCTTGTATAGCATCATTCATTGGGATTAGCAAGCATCGACTATACCGGCCAACACCTCCAAATACAACGGCTTCTAAAAGAAGCTAAGCCTTTACATGCTGCACATAAGTGCCGAAAGGCAGGGCGACAATAAAGCGTCCGTGAGCGTTTGTCTCCGGCACCCCAACTGCTGAGCCCAACGAGCTACAAGGTCAGCGTTACAGCGAAGAAAAAGCCTGAGCTGTAGTCATGTTACCAGCAATAAAACGCACCTTTATCTTGTGTTTCACTGCAAAAAGTCCTCGCGCCAGACCTCATCAGTATCTGTTTGCTCCTTTGCACATTTTTCACCCCAGAGCAGCTCCGCAACAAGCACCGTGCTGTTCCGAGGGCCGCCATCTTTGTTATTACCTCATCTGTGCGACAGGACCTTTCAACCTTGCTTGTGAACCCCCGCCCCCAAGTGATCATGGGATATGTAGTATGTTTGCACAACTCTACGAAAATTAAAATAAAATCACCTTTATTTGTTTGTTGCTTTCTCATAGCTTGCGCGGTTTAAATAAATAATAATGAAAAAATTTAAAACTGTTTAAAAGAAGCTTTTTTTAATGTGTTGTTTTTGGGTACTTCATTTTTTTGGGGGGGGGGTAAAGTATTGATATTTAGAACTTGTCTACAACAAAACTTCATAGAAGAATATTTAAAAAGTTAATTCTATTAAAAGAAAATCTCAGTGAAAATATCCACCAGGTGGCACTGTGCTACCACATGCGCTTAGCCTCACTAGTGAAGCCTTCACTTGTGACCTTAGTGTGGGCACTGGAAAATAATTCATTTTCAAAAATGTCGTACCATTGTATCAGATTTTCAAAGACCTTTTTTTCTTATTTGTTTGTTCCTCTTGTGCAGTTTAATTTTGGGTAGCCCACACACATTCCTAACTTGCCATTACAGCGTGTTCTTGAATTGTCTGATAACTGGATAATCTGTCTGGAAGATAAATTACACACTCTTCTTCCAGCGAAAAACATATGCTACATTTTTTTCTATGTAAAGATAGGTCTGTCTCAAAAAAAATACCCATTGGTTGTTTTGAACTTTGTCCTATTTAACACCAAGTTTGTGCAGTGTGGGAATTAAGAATAGAATTAAGTGTAGCAATAAAACGCTAGACGGTCAAGACTGTGTCCGAAAGTTTTTTTTTTCTCTTTCCCACTTTTTTTTTTAAAAGAATATAAAAAGATTTAAGAAATTCTGTTACTTTAACAAACTTTAACAGTGAAATTTTAAAAAAGAAATAATAGTGTAATGTGTTTAAACAAAAAACAGTTGTCGATGACTTTGTAGCTTCAAGAAAACGCATGCTTTCGAATATTTACAGTATTAGGAACGAACAAAAACTGTACAGTGGTGTTTTACACTTT
Source organism: Oreochromis niloticus (assembly GCF_001858045.2). Lineage (NCBI taxonomy): Eukaryota > Metazoa > Chordata > Actinopteri > Cichliformes > Cichlidae > Oreochromis > Oreochromis niloticus. Next base: position 7,901,691 of record NC_031979.2, read on the forward strand.
TTTCTTACTTCAGATTAACTGAGGCGGTGTGGAAAATGCGGGAAAGTGTTGCGAGTAAAAAGGATGAAATTTTTGCTTAATGCGGTTGAAAATGCCCTTGAACGGTGGAGCATTTTAGTCACTTGCCCTCTCGAGTCTGAGAGGGCAATTAAGGGCAAGTGAGTCAGTTGCTGACACACAAAAAATCGAACCACATGTTATCAGCGCTGTATAGACACTCCAGCCTTGACTTAAAAATAAGCAGTGTCTATTGGCCAACCGGAAAAATGAAAACAAAATATTTTTAAAAAAAGAAGTGATAATGAGTAATCATTAGCGGAAGTGCTTGGCTTGGAAATTCAAACCAAGATTTTTTTCAGTATAAGTTTCCAAGATATTGTTATTATTATTATTTTTAAGTGAGTCACTTTTATGTTTGAAATAGTTTGTAATTCCATGGTGGCTCTTCCTTCCATGCAGTTCTCTGTAAAAATCTACTTTAGAATGATTAAGGTAATTTCATCATCTATGATGCCCAATTTTTCTAGAGTAATAATAATATTACAAACATATCCCTCTCCACTATTATTAAATATATAAAAGATAGTAAAAACTAACAAATAAAAAACATAAAATAAATAAATAACACCTCTGAATTATGTTGGGAGGTGCAATTACCGTCTAGTGCTGATTTGAACTAGTTCAGCAGGCCTACCACAAGCTTTCTTTTAATGTTTTTATATATGTTTTTAATGTAATGCATGGCAAAATAGGATTGAAGGGTAATTCTGGCATGGTTTTTTATACTGTAGTTCTCAGACTGACACTCAATTGTTTCCAAGCTTGAAAAAACTTTTTTTTTTTAAAAACATTAAAAAAAGAATTTAAAAAAAAATCTCTTTTTAAAAAAAGAAAGCCTGATTTAATAATAAAGCAACACTTTATTTTTTAGAAAATGTCACTAGAGTATGAGGGAGCACTATTATTCCACATGTGGTGCTCTATATTAAAGGCATTAATACCAGAGTAATAACATTCGATAGTGATAATTCAACAGGGAACGTGAGATCCAGGCCAGTATTTAACCATCAGTGTGGCTCTGTGGCACAGAGGAATTGGATAAATTAGACTTTTTCTACACAGGCGACACATATGCACAAAGACAGGCATTGAAAAGAAGGCTGTCATGCAGCTGACCTTCACTATGTGAAGACCAGAAACTTTAGAAATAAGTCTTTTTTAGATTTTATATGATGGCATTTCTCTCAGTTTCTCAGTATCTCTCTCTTTCTCTGTTTGTCCTTCAACACTCGTGTGCACAAACGACAGTAGCCACAAGCCCCCCACATGCTACCACAATCCGCAAACCTAAAATGCAGCCGTTCTACCCTCCACCCGAACACCACCACCATCACCACCGCCACCACATAGCCATGGGGATCATTAATATAACTTCATGCGCCATGCACAAACTCTTCCGCCAGGATCTTAGTTGACTTCTCCCCCTCGACCCCCTTCCTCCTCCTCCGGGCCCCGACTCCCCCACTAATCTGCAGTGGGATTTAGATATTAGACGGACAGATGGAGGTGTGGCTCAGTTGGTAATGAGGTGAGCAGTGGCAGTGAGTCCGGAGGCCCAGACACCGGCGAAACGACGTGTGGATTGAGATGTAAGAGGCCCCTACACAACCAGATGTACACAGCTGTCACACTGCTGACAGAAAGTAATCCTGCCACCGAAGCACAGAGCCAGAGAGAGACAGAGACAGAATTAGTTTCTATCCCGTGGAGGTTTAAATGACCACAAGTTCAATTCATCTATCTATCTATCTATCTATCTATCTATCTATCTATCTATCTATCTATCTATCTATCTATCTATCTATCTATCTATCTATCTATCTATCTATCTATCTAAATTCTTACTGTCGAGTTGGAATTGAAGTGACCCTAAAAGTACACGTGCAACACTCACACACACATATTTAAGGGTTTTACTGTAAGATTCTGAAGCATCTTTGAAAAACTCCAGAAAAATCACGTTGAAATGATTTAACTCCTAAATGCATGATCATCCTTGAAAATATGATGGATAATATTAAATAAAAAGGCCATATAGCCATTAAAAAATTTCATCCACCACCAGCTGTAACAAATACTGTTTGTTCATTCATTCATAACTATAAAAATATGATAGAATAAACTTCAAATCTAAGTGATTTAAAAATATATATATTTTAAATATATTTTGCCACCAATCTCTGCTTTTTCTTACTGTAAGTGTCATTTCATCATGAGCCTTTATCTATAATGGAAGACTTCTTGATAAAGGTTCGCTACTCCTGCTCAATTAATGAAAAGGACTTTTCTACTGCTGCTCAGGCTACAGTGAATAGGTTGAGTGTAAGAGTGTGTGTCAGCGTGACTGGGAGCAGCAGGAAGCTGAGAGGTGAAACCTGAGTGTAGAAGAGAGCCTGGATGTGGAGGGGGGTGGGTGGGATGAATCGGGGAGAGGGGATGCAGGGGTGAGGAGTACGGTGAGCCGGTGGGTGGGTGGGTGAGTGGTGATAGTGGTGGTGGTAGGGGCACTCTGGGAATGACTTGCCGCATATGTTTATTTAGCTTTCTGCACGGTCAACGGAGAACGAGTTCAGAGCGAGGTGAAACGGAAAGGTGTGTGTGTGTGTGTCTGTGTGTGTGTGGAAAGAGAGAGAGAATGTGAAGAGGATGTCTGTGCTCAAACAACTGGAGTGTAAAAAAACACAGGGCTGTGAGAGGAGATGCTGGAACAAATAAGTTCAACTTTTTCAGCTCGCCATTGTCAGTTTGGCCCCGACATAGTCTGCCCCACCTCGCCCACACACACACACACACACACACACACACACACACACACACACACACACACACACACACTACCAACTGTGTGTGACACTTCTAAGTAAGAGTTCAATGTTGAAAATGATGTGCAATTATATGGCATTTTCATTTTTATGTTGTTGATTTTTTCATGTAAAAATGCAAAAATAGATACAAAAGCTGTTATTTCCCCCTCTTTTTTAACCTTTATTTAACCATGAAAACATTTAGCTCTTGAGATCAAAAATCTTTTTTACAAGAGTGTCCTGGCCAAAGAAGGACAGCAGTACAACAATAAGTTGCATAAATAAATAGTGCATGCAGATATAAATCCATACACCAGTTAAATATGTTTCTGTGTGTGTCAGGTGTTCGCTCTCCTCTGTCACTTTATGCTTCTTTATCGTGCTTAATTTCATTGTTGTCATATTGTGACTGTGGCAGTGTGCAGAAATGATTCTGAATTAATGATTTCACACCAAAGTGTGAGTACGTCAAATAACAACATATTTCATAATTTATATTATTGCACAAAGGTAATTGCTGAATGCTAAATATCAAAGAACTGGACAACATCTACATTATTAACATTATTAACCTTTATTAACAACCTTTATTACAGTTTTTCCCGCTATGAGGTGAAGAAACATATCGAGATTAGAAAAAATATTGATAATGTGAACATTCAGATTCATTTTCGTTTTGGAGGTGTACTTTTTGTATCCTACGTGTTCTATCCTACTGCTGTGCGCTGTATACTGCATGATCTTTGTGAGTTTTACTTTGACTGTTTCTGCTATTCTGAGCAGCTTTCTTATAAAAGAGATATTTTATCTCCAGAGGCTTCCTGTTGAAAGATAAAGACCATGTATGAATGATTTGCTTTTAAATGGATTCATGTAAGTTAAAAATATGAAGAATGTTGCTATGTGTGTGTGTGTGTGTGTGTGTGTGTGTGTGTGTGTGTGTGTGTGTGATATGCACCTGTGCATGAGTGCATGAGCTGTTGTGGCTTGGCAGTGGGCACTCAAGGCCAGTGTTATTCTCCACTGCCTCCTCCGTCCCGTCTTTGAAGAGGAATGTGGATGGGAGAAAGAGGGCAGATGGAAGGTCAGAGGAGACGTAGTGATAGCAGGAGTGAGTGGGAGAGAAGGAAAGGATTCAGGTGGGGGTATCACAGTGACACTGGCTTCAGCAGCCTCGCTCTCAAACTCTGTAATTCAAAGGCTGAGACAAAAAAAATCACTTCTGTAGACATTATTGTTTATTTATTTGACTTTTTTTTAAATTGAGCAACAAGGTATATGTTTAATATTTTTAATCTAATACCATCTAATTAAATACCGTAAAAGAACATTTTTGCAATTTTACCTTTGTACACCACCACAGTGGGTTTAAAAAAAAATCAAACAATCACTAAGTGGTTCTATTCTCCCGACATTGATTGCAAAGAATTTTCATCCAAGTATTTAAAACAATCCTTGTAATGTTTTAAATAAAGTTACATTTGAGCCTCTGAAAATAGGGTATAAATAAAAATGACTGTAATCCCTAAAACTTCATAAATTCAAGCTGAAAAAGTACTTTGATCTTGATTGGCCCGTCCATCCACTCAGTTTCTTAACCACAAACTGGGTGGGGGAACTGACGCGAGTGGTGCAGTGCCCCTTGGACAGGTCTTCAGTCTGTCACAGGCTAACACACAGACACAGACAACCATTTATACTCACATTCACAGCTACACCCAGTTTAGAAACCCCAGTTTACCAGTTTAACCAGTAGGAGGAAGCTGGAGCGAGGAACTTCTTGCTGTGAGGGTAAGCGTGCCAACTGCATCTTGACTGTTTGATTTAAAATTTACTGTAGTGGTGTACAAGGAGACAAAATTACACACCTGTGTATTAGTATCTTGTCCCAGCAACTTTGTGCATTCCAAACTAGAGTGAGAGGTGTCTGGTATCGCCGAAGGCAACACTTCAAGGGCACGCAACCATAACATGCTATCTCATGGGACTTAAGAGATGCAATTCTGCAAGAGCAAAGATACAGACCGGGAACTAGGAGAGGTACCTCGCTAAAACCAATTTAAAGACACTTCTACTGATTCTTAATTGCAGGAACTGTTTCCTACAAGTGGAATAATTTTTAATAGATAACAACAAAAAAGGCTTCTGACTTTGCTGACATTTACTGCTGTTTTAGAGAAGAGAAGCTGGAGGAGAGGGTCATATGGAGTTTGGCGTGTGTGCTTTAGAAAGTGGGGGCAGTGAGAAGGGTCAAAATAAGGGAATGTAGAAGGTATGAACAGTAATGGCAGCACAGTTCACCTGCCCCTAATGACCTTCACTAACCTCCATCCATCTGTTTATATTCACTGATTCGTGCCTCCCAGAGAAGACCACCGCACACTCACAAGCACATATGGATACATGCATGCCTTACAGAAACTTTAGTCATGTATATTTTTAATAGGTTTAAAAATAAAACCTTTGCACTTTTATATTTCTGTTACTTAGAATTTGACATTATGACATGTTATAGTCGGATAAGGAAACATATAAATGCAGGAAATAGTACTGTCTTCAGAAACTGGAGGGAATCAGGGATATTCTGATCAGGTTTAACATGGTACTTACCAAGTCAAGTGTTGAGAGAAGGGAATATCATTAAACAATGTCAGTATAAAATTCCTAACCAGTTGTAAGTAACACATAAGACTGGGACTAGGAACCAGTGTACAGTAATACAGCATGTAGTTTCAACAGAGTTTCACTGTTGCATTAATTCTAGGGAAGACTTTAAAAGAGTTTAAAAGGATGGTAATGGGGAAAAAAGTATTTTCCTTGTGTTGTTTTAATGAAACCTACATTACTAACAGCCATTTACAAAAACAAGTAGGGAGTATATTTATAAGTTTTTTTTCCACCAAACCAAGTTATGCTTTGGTGCCATTTGACAATCAGCCCACATTTTAACAGGTTATGTAACATTACTAGCAGAAGTTGGGGTATTTCCCGTGGAAGAAAATTGTGGCAGACATAATCGTGGCCAATCATTGGTGACTCATTGGTTTTTACATCAGTGGTTCCATCATCGTGTCCAACAATTTGTTGATGCTGTGGTGCTGCAAGCTTTTTTGTCTTTTTTCTCTCTTTGGCCAAACAGATTCTAGATTGGGCAACATCAGCACTGACATTGCATAGCTGGAAGAAAAGGGATTTCATTTTTTACCTCTTTTCACTCACTATGTGTTTACACCCTATTGTGACTCAAAGTATTAGTTATTACTGATCTTTGGCTCTCTTCCGGAGTGTCTCTTTTTGTCCTGTCTTCCTCCGCTCACCCCCAGCTGGTTTTCTTCTGTTAAAAGGGAGTTCTTTCTTCCCACTGTTGCCAAATGCTTGCAAATAGGGGGTCATATGATTTGGGGGGGTCTCCATTATATAGGGTCTTCACCTTACAATAAAAAACACCCTGAGCTAATTGCTGTTGTAAATTGGTGCTATAGAAATCAAATTGAATTGAACCAAACTAAAGCTTTTCATATCATAAAGGCAACTTGAAATATCCTGATCAAAGACTGGTTTTCTTGGTTTCAGTGAGAAGTACAGTTGTGTGTTTTCTGCAGCAGTGAAAATTATGTGCAAAAAATTGTGCAATTAACATAAATTAGGGCCTTGATGGAACCTTGGGGTATACCACACGAGCCTGGAGTTGGAGAGGATTAAAAAGATTAAAATTGAAGCTGATCTGTGTTATTGAGTCAACTTCAAAGTCTCTTTTAATGCCACACAGGTGATAAAATGTCCTAGAGTACACAGTAATCAACTATATCAAAAATAGAAGGATCTAACCAACTGGAACTACCTGATGTCCCCTGTTTAAGGATTTCTTTATGACTAAATGTTGAAAAATTTCAACATTTTTTAACATTTAACAATAATGAAATATTATTTGCCCCCAATAATTTCTGTTGTCAAGTTTGAGAGATCGCAATAGTTTACATTTTAAGTTTAATAGTAATAGATCAGATTTATCTTCAAAAAGCACTCACAAATGTTCTTTTCAAATAAAACCATTCATATGCACACAATAACCTGACTTCGGCCTCACCTTTATTCCCCCGCCTCCAATGCATTTGTTTCCAACTAAACTCACAGTCAGCTTGGTTTACGGGGTTTACATGCAATGTGAGAAGCAACACACACATACTTCTCCGTGCTCCCTCCACCTCCTCTTTCACTCTCACATTGTTATTTTTATAATTCAAGACTGGGGAGGGTAAGAGATGAGGTGACAGGGGGAGCGTGGCACTGATAAGGTAGCTAATACCCAGCTTTTTAAAATGTCAAAGGTCACCTCTGCTTGACTGCTGGTGATTGGGGTGTGTGTGTGTGTGTGTGTGTGTGTGTGTGTGTGTGTGTGTGTGTGTGTGTGTGTGTGTGTGTGTTTGGGGGTGGGGGGCAGTGAATGGGTGTTGTGGGGTTTTATTGTTTATCACATAATATTCAGGGGTGAAAAATTTGAACCAAAACACTGCAGCCGGAAAATGAAGGTGCTTTGCCTAAGTGACAGCAAGCAGAATTAGTGGCGCAGAGGAACAGGAAATCCAGTGGGATCAGTCTTCTGATCTGCCCTAGCACTCAGACAACAAACACACAGTTTACCACACACACATGCTAGCACTAAATCAGCCTGTTGATTGAGCAGGCCTCTAATTTTAGCCGTCGGCTCCCGGCTCCCAAATAGCAGCTCTTTACGAACAGGCGGAAGAAAAGGTGATTAATAACTGTCATGTCTGTCACGGCAAAGTCGCGCACGAGAGGGGAGGGTCTGCAGCGCTGATGCTGTCGGGGAAATGGAGTTACAAGCGAGATGCTAACAGCTGTTGTTGTTATTGTTGTCTAGGGAGGGGGACAGCTGGAGTGTATGCATTGTATTTCATTTGTTAGAGCTATGCACAGACCCTTGACTCAGACAGTTTTGTGTGACTTTAAGTGTATAGATTACATTTCACTGGATGGAAGTTTTAGCCACAAAAAGAAAACAAATACGGACAAAATAAAAGATTCTGATAATTTTGTGAGGGAACTTTGTCAGTGTTTACAGAGTCTGAGAATATGGTTTTGAATCAGTGTTGTTTTCCAACCAAATAAAATGGACTGGTGCACATAGCTGAAGCCACATTTGTTTCAGAAGCTGCACATTCATTTCTTTTCTTTCTTTTTAAAAAAAAACCTGGATATCTTTTTTAGCTACAGGTGTCAGGGATTCACTGCTATGTAATAACCTGCCTGAAAAGCCCTGATTTCAAAATAAGAGTAGGATTTAAATTTTTAGCTGAAACTCACTCCTTAAGCAAGGACATACGTGTGATAGAGGTGTGTGTGCACACTATTGTCCCTGAATGTCTGCACGCACAGTATCTCAGTGTGTTCTGAGATAGGAGTTATTATTTGATGGAAGATAAACCACTAGAGGGCATCAGGCCAGAGCTCTGTTTGGAATAACTGAACTACTACTACCTGACTTTCACAGATTTTCCACATCGGTTGAAAAGTATTGCATGAATTATAGTTGTACTGTATGGACTTGTATGGCCTACATGTTTTATTTTTATAGCTACATACATAATTCTCCCATGTATCTTACATTATGGTATGTTGTCACTTTCATTTGGAGCAAATTTTGTTCTTTAACATTTTGGTTTTAATGAGAGTTTTTTTAAATTTCAGGAAAAAAGGATGAATCAAAGTTGCATCTGAAATAATTCGATGATCTTACTTGAGTAGAAATTCCACTGTCGGTCATTATATCATCTTAAACTGAGACTGCTAGCATTTTTTATTTTATTCTTTTTTTTTGGCGGTCACTGGTTTAAATACACAAAATAAAAATTCGGCTCAAGAAAAAATATTAAGATTTAAATCTAGCCAATGAAATGAAAGCAGAGATGCAAAAACTGTCATTTGGAATAAACAGACATGAGAAAGAATGTTTTTAAACTAGGCAGAGCGCGTGCTCGGAGGTTTTAGTTAAAAATAATACATGTTTAAGGTTCACCTCGGCTGACGCTGGATGTTTAAATGTAATGTCACGAGACGTTACACACTTGCTTTGTATTAGACTTCTCCTATCACTCAGGCACTCTTCACAAATACACCCAGACACCCTACACCCATATATTATATTGCTTGTCAGTGCCGTGTAGAAGGGTTTAATCTTAATTAGCAGCCAACATTAGAGATGTTTAGACGTGTCTGTCAGCACTAATCACTCTGAGCTGTGCTGGTTTTGAGCAAATCAGCCACACTTGACCTTGTTCTGCTAATCATTGCCCTTTTAGCACCTGTTCGATCTGCCACAGGTAAATGTCCCTGTCATGGCTGCTTCTTGTATAAAGCGATAGAAGTACAGAAAACGTGCTGCAAAGCTACACGATGACACTGCAATGGAAACAATGGACTGCAAATGTGCACAGGACCTTGACTGGTAAGCTGAACCTCGGTGCACAGTGTGCATGCACTGAAGCATGCATGTGGGGGTGTGCGTCCATCTGTGTGAGTGACCTCAGTCTGTCCACCATACTGTATCTCCGGCTCTTCTGACTTTGTATCCCCTTGAGAGTGGGAGGTTGCAGGCGTTTGATGTGGCTGACAGTCACCTCCTCTCTCCCTCTGGCTTCAGATCAGTGGCCAGGGCCCTTGTGGGCCAGCCCGGTTAAGATGACCGCAACGGCAACGGTCAGCTGCCAAACCCACTAGTCAGGTTCTCCTCGGTCACATGACCCTGGTCACGTGACCCAGTGGGGGCAGCCAATAGTGCTGCTGCCCTCGCTTCTTCATGTGGTGGGAAAACATTCCAACAGCTGGCCTCGGACAGTTCCAGAAACATCTGCAACGTCCGCCAGTGGTGAGAATCTCCCCCCTGCAGCTTTAGAACTCAACCTTACGATAATAGAGTTGGTGGATTAAGGATGATATTGAAGGGCCATGCTTTTTCTTTGATATGCACTGCACTTGTCTCCCATGATACAAAGGTTGTGGGAGAGCAAGTTTTTAGAACTCCCTTGTTATATCAGTGTGACACACGCACACACTCACACAGCGTGCACTGCTCTGAAGAGGTGCTGGGGTTATTTCTTATCTTCAAGCAGATCTGAGTGTGTGTGCCGGAGAGCGCTCCATAGCCTTTGACATATCTTTAATTTGAAGAATGTTTGAAGTATGATGCAACATCAGCTGCTCTCACTTAGCTCTGAGCCGCTTTCCTCTGAAAAGTCCCCCTTACTTACTCAAATTACCAGAGCGACAGCACAAGTACCACACTGTGTGTCCATTATGGGGGCGAAAAATGCTTTAAATGCCTCGTTAGTGCACTTTCATTGAGAGTCATATTTATTTTTACGGTGTTCATTTAAAGCGTAATGATAAAATTTTGGTGGGGGGGATTCCAACTATTCAGATCCAAAATGTGGAATTGATAAGATCCGTATTTGTTTTGGAAATTTGTGCATGGTTAGTGCACCACTGAGACACAGTCTCCAGTTTGGGGGCTGTTATGAATAATATTCAGTTTAGCGCATGGCTTCTTTGTTGTGATGTGGATGTTAGCATATAAAGAGGGTGGAATTAAACAGTGTTTCCCCAATTTTCCATAATGTGTTTGTGGAAGTGTCCGGCAGAGATCGTTTTGTTTTCCACTGTGTTTAATTTGTTTCTGTTCTTTTTAACCTGGAGGAAGGCGTTTTCACTAAACCTCTTCATCCTCTTGTCATGATGTCATATGAAAGGTTTTTGTTATCTGGAATTGCAACCAAAGCCCCTCATGTCCTATTGTTAAGGTGAAGTTATGACATGCTGAGTATCCAGTGCTAGGCAGTCACAGAAAAGTGCTTGTGTGTGTGTGTGTGTGTGTGCGTGTGTGTGTGTGTGTGTGTGTGTGTGTGTGTGTGTGTGTGTGTGTGTGTGTGCTATAGCTTTGACTTTGCCCCTGACTCATGGAAGAGTCTGTTTCCTCACTTGCACTCTCTTCCTTTCACATGCTACTTATTTCATTCTTGCCACCAACCACATTGCATGAGCTCATTTTATTCATTTACCTTTTCGGCTCGGCCGCTATCCATCTACTTCGTCCCTGGTGCTTCCTGTTGGTGCTTTGCCAGCTCAGAAGTCTCGATCTTTGGTACTTTACTGTCCGTTGGCATTTTACATGAGCATCACGGTTACTATTGATACTGGAAGTTGATAAACAAGGAAAGGCAGGATTGTCGGCGCCTAACCTGGCTACAGCTGCAAAGACAGCGCCAGGTGGACAGCCCTGAGCTGACTATCACACTGACTGAGTCTCTGCTCACATTTACATAGTACTCGGCTTTATTTATTGTAAATACATCAGTTCTGTTTGTACAGAAGTTATGTGGCACATGGCTGCCCGAGCATTTAAAGTACATATATGCATAAGGTAAATGTTATCCTTTCACTCCATAAGCATTAAGTTGCTGCAATCATTACATCCACATACTTTGTGAAAGTATTTATCAGTTTTTTTGTTGCTAGTGTTAGTTAATGTGTATAAAGGAATAACTGATATTTTTCATTTTTAAAAGTAGAATAAAAATAACTAATTAACTGACTTGTGTAGTCCATGGTAATGCAATATATTGTGATATGATACAAAATACTGTAATCTTATATAATAGTGGGAATCAAACGGGATCTTATTTTGTCTGACCTGATGTCAGAAATGTTGTTAAGCACATACGTCATGTACAGTAGTTAAAGAGAGAAATGGCAGTAACAGTACTGAGTAAAGAGGTAACTGAAAAAAATTAAAATGACAGTAAAATAAATAAGACAGATCTTGATGCAATCTGAAATAATAGAGAGCATCAAGTAATTACATGTAAAAGAATAGCAAATGCAAAATGTAATTTTATGACACAGATGGTTTAACTAAAAAAATAAATACAAATATAAAATACAAATGACGTTCCTGTCTCTATTTCCATCCATGATTAGCAGATGTAGTAAATCTTCAATAGACTGGCATCTGTGTAGCATTTTTATCTTATTGTCCACTCACAGCATTTTTTCTTCTCAACAGTTAAATAAAACGACGGGTTTCTCACTGGTCTGTCTGCAATATTCACAGCGGTTACAATTTGCCATGGCATTGTCTTTGACCTCTCACCTACATGCAGTGACCTCAGGGTCTGACCTCGTCTTTCAACTCCGAGCGCAGACACGGGCCCTCTAGCTGCTAGCCCTTGGGTCGACTTGGATAAAAAGCTCTCCGCTATAGGAAAAGGAAGCAGCACATGTTGAGTTTGTTTTACATGCAGCTTAATGGATTCCCGCTTATGCGTGCATGTGTGAACGTCCGCTTCCCTTCGCCACTGGCCCGGCGGCACAGACACGCGTGACCACCACGCACCATGCCTGGGGACAGGATGGGCACCCGCACATATGCCTTTAGTGGTGGGGGCTCAGGAGACGCGATGCAAGGGCAGACGGTTGCCGAGGCGGGCACAGCGGGCACAATAGAAGGATGTGATATATTGTTTTAGCCCATGGGGCAACAGGGCGAGGGCTACCAGGGTGCGAAAGTCATGATTTCACACATGTGACAGAGCCGATGACTGATGGTAGTAAGAACTGAACCGGTGCACATGGTACTGAGCCCAAATCTAAAAGTTGAACTTTTGACTGTGGCCCATATAAAAGCGTGCTATCAGTGACACAAGAAGGTCAGGAATGGAAGGCGAAAAGGTTTGGAAAAAAATACTAATACAGAGCAGGTGCTGCCAAAGTAGCTTCAACTGAGGCTATTTGCTAATTATGCAGCAAAGCAGCCACAGCTTATTCACCGAAGTCTCCTGAGCTTACGTTTAGACCAGATTTAGCACATTTCAGCTGTGTTTAGCAGCCGCATATAATTTGATAAGGCGACAGCAGTGTGAATGCAAGTTGGAGTGGGCTAGAATGTGGAATGTGCCACAGCCAATCAGGCATCTCAGTGTCAGGCTGACAGCCAATCAGGTCATGGTACTTCGGGTTCCCAGGAGAGCCCTGAACTCCATGCAGAGGACATTTCTGAGGAGATCATGAACTTTTCACTCCAGGAGATCTCTGCTTCCTTTTCTCTTTGCATAAATTGCTTTTTTCTCTCTCTCTTAGAGAAGCATGTCTCTCTGGTAATTGTATTTCACTTCATGCCAAAGAAATGTTTCCTCTCTCTCTCTGCCCCTGATCTCTCTGTCTTATTCTGTCTCTCTGTCCACCCCCCACCCCCTACCCCCCTGGCCACTGCTTCACTCCAGTGATGGGAAAAGAGCCGGAGCAGGAATTTCTGTGTCTGCGAGTGCTGTTTGGTTAGACAGAGTCATATAACACGGCGATGGTGCGCTCACATGCGCCTGAGCGTAGAGGCAGCAACAGCTATTTACATTTAAGAGCCCAGAGTGGGCAGCGCTGGGGCTCCCAGCCCTCCATGGTTACATTAAGTGAAATAGAATCAGCCTAAACCTCACCACTCAACACTCTCTCTTTCTCTATCCCGACACTTTTGTGTGTCTGCCTGCTTTTCTCACACTCTTTCCATGGTCAGTCACCATCATGCTCTCCAACATCTCTGAGTTAACTTAGTTACTTCTGCACCATTTCCATTCCCTCCCTTTCTACTCCCCCATGCTGTTATTTTTCTTTTCTTTTTTGGGGGGTGAGGGGGTGCTGGTAATGTTCTCACCCTCAAAACCCAGGCAGCCCAGCAGCATCAAGCCACTACCCAGACTTTTGAGGCCATGCAGAGCAGGCTTTCAAAACAACGGAAGTGTTTTCACATCCACACAGGCAACGTCACATCTGTCACTGGTAAAATCCACCGCTTTGCTCTGGCTTGCTGCCACCCTCCCTCACAGTGTGTGTCCTGTACTGCACATCTGGCAGGAGTGTGGAGGTGTGCCTCACCTCCACCTTTACCTCTTCACCTCTGCTATCCAGCTGCTTCGGGGGGAAAGTAGAAATGGCCTCCCTCTTTCTCCCACTCTCCCAGTGCATGTGGAGAAACATGCCTCTTCTGATATAAATAAATACAAAGAAGAGAGGGATATCACATTCTGGGAAGTAAACAATTACTATATATAAGTATGCGTCATATAAAAGGAGGACAAAACAGCTAAGATTGACTTCGGGTTGTTAATATCATTGTTTTCAGTCACCTGTGGTTCCCACAGCTCACAGGTAAATTCTCAAAGCTGGAAGCATGCACTCCAAAAAAAAAAATACTCTGCCCTCATAAACATGAAGCAATAATTGTGAGTAAAAGGCAAACCATATATATATATAATCAATTTACGAGTAAGAGTAAAGTAAGAGTTCATTACTGCATTGAGTGTCTGTTTCAGCTTTACCTGTCAAACAGTGATCGCATCTTCTGTTTCCTTTCAGTTGCCATGATTTTTTGTGTCTCCCTTCTTCAATTGCTAGTGTTGTGTTCTCTGAGCCTACACTTGGTGGGAATCCATCTTTACTTTCTGTCTGAAAGTTAAGAGATATTTTGACAGTTCATAATCTCTCTAGGGCCTGATAACATTGTAAATTGCTGTAGTTTTTTATTTCCCGTGTTGCAGATAGGTTTCCTTGCATTTGTCTTACTTTGGTTTACTCTGGCTGGTCACAGCACCAGCTCACACAAGGGACTATCTTCTGGGCTCAGTTCTTTAGTTTGAAGGGTTTGCGTTTATGCTAATTATTCTGTTAAGAGCTGAGGCATTACTCAGTAACTTCAACGCCTCAGCACTTTGCAGGTCTGATATACTTGTTAGCCTCGCATTGGGACTGGAAGAGCAAGAAACATATATGAACAGCCATTACTTAAAAGTGAAAACTGAATTATCTTCAGGTTCAGAACCACTGAGGTTTGCTAGATACAGGACTTCAAAGAATCTCTGGCTTCAAAAAGTATCTACCCCCTAAAAAACGAACTTGTTTAATAGTATCTACTAAATCAATCATGACTGGTGTTCTTGAGGTAATTTTAAAAAACAATTCCATGATTAAGAAGATACGACCTGTGTGCGATATTTTTGGTGTGCATCTAGCTTGCTTGGTCCGACTGAGTGATTGATAAGCCAAAATGCTCTAACACTAAATACTGTAGTGTTTCCACTCCTCACGTGGAAGCTTTGAAACTTTTACAGAAGTAAAATAAAATGTGATGACACCTTTGCTCCTTGGTAATTATACATGCATATATGTAACAAATACACATTGCCACAATATTAAACGTGCCCACTGAATCCTTTTTTAACCTTCAGAGTACTTTCTCTTATCTTTGGTCTTTTTTGTATAAAGATGCTAGCTAGCCTATGGTACCTATATTTACCTTAAAGTAAATATGCATCTTCATGTTTGCATATTTCATATTTATGTGCAGATATTAGACAGTTATCAATGGTGTCATCAACTTTGAATTTTAGTGTTTCCCCCTCCTGCTGACCCACTCTGGTGTTTGGGGTTTGGATCTTTTTTGTTTTATTTTGCATGACTTTAGACTTCATCGGTTGGAGTGCACGGCCCACACACACACACACGCACACAAACACACTACTACTCCTCACATACCCTTTCTCCTACACACAGAGTTACCATGACTAATAGAGCGCCTCTTGGCAGGCGCAGGCTGAGTTCAAAGGTTAGCTCAGTGTCAATAAACAGGGGAGCATGTGATTGGTTAACAGTGACTCAAAGCATTATTGTAGCCTTCTATGTTTTCTTTAATCCTGGGCTATCAACTCTGAAATTTTAGCAACTTATGCAAATACATATATTTATATAGAGAGAGATATGTTATTTATGCTAATTTCACTCAATTACTTGGGTGTGTATGACATGCCAATGAATTAAAAGGCTGATTAAATGAAACCTCGTCTGAAGCAGATAATAATAGTTCCAAGACTGATAAAGATCTGGTTATTTTCTGGCATTATGTGGTTTGGTCCCCTGACGTGAGCTGCTGTGAGTCCTGACTTTGACCCGACTGATATCAAATCCTTTCCTTTTTAACCTGTTGGTGGGTTCCTCCAATAGTCTCCTCAAGAAGACAGGTATAGTGTTTCTCCCTGAGCATTATACTTGCGCTTGACCCCAGCACACAGAAAACATGTTAGATAATGGGCACGGGCCAACTAGTGGGGCCATGTAACAGCGTTTGATTGGAAAATCGCATACGTGGCTGCAATGGACGGAAATCTGATTAGTAACCTTGGTGACAAAGCGATAGGATCCGTGAGGCTTTGCTTCAATCAGATGTGACAGGCTGAGTATTTGTCCTCAGCTCCGGCACACAAGGATCACCTCAGACTGGAAGGGCTGAGTTGGAGCATTAGATAAAGTGCTGCAGAGCCTAATTGAATGCATGAGGCGAGAGTGGTAAACAGACATCTGATTGTGTACCGATAACCTGTACCGGTTACCTGATTTAACTGTTCCCAGTGTTCTAGGTGCCATGTAACACCTCAATTTTTCCCAACAAACTGGATGATTCAGTATCTACAGACCTAAATATGAATCCTTTTTATAGATTTTTTAATGTTTGTGCTTTTAAACCTTTGCAGGAAGCAGAGCCAAGTCAAAGCAGCAGCCAGGAAAATCAGCAACCTGAAGGGTGAAAGCAGATTCCAGTAGTCAGGAATTTCAAACCATAACAAACATGTCAGACCTATTTAACAGGCAAAGGCAGGCTGCGTGGTGCAGCCACGAGGTGTATATTGTTTCTGATTAAGCTTTTCTCCGCTCATGTTGCTACACTTTCTAACAATTTACTTTCAATTCATTAAAGCTTCAAACATTATGCTTTGCCATCACTATAAAAAATAAATCAGCCCTGTGAGAGGAGTGAAGCAGAAAGATTGATTAGCCACTCTGTTCTGAGATGCTTAGTATCTGTCTCTATTAAATACACCAGAAATGGATTTTGAAAGCATGTGCGTTAAATTAATTTACAATCTTTTTACTTTTGCCAGAATTATGCTCTCCGTAAGGCATCCATTCAGATTCCTATCTGTTTCTTAACCCTTAAAATTAACCGTCTCCTGGAGTTCTCAATCTACTTCTCTTCCCTAAGGTCATGGATATTGATATCAAACGGTAACATTTCACACCAAAACACCTCATCCGCTTTCTCTCTCTGCGCCTCCCCAGGGGGACAGTGTAGAAAAGGGGTGAAGTGACGCACCATAAAAAGCAAGAACGCCAATAATTTCCCAGACATCTGCAAAAAATGTAACCTTTCCGTCGCTCTCATGATGTCAGCGAGCTGTTGTGTTCAGCGGGGGATTGGGCTAAAACACTTGTGGCGGAGCCAAGGTAAACCGTTCCAAATGGAGCGCGGCGCGGGAAAAGGGACACCATCGCAACAAAAGGAGTTAGATATGGATCGTTGGGTCTGCGCACTGGCCCCAGCTTGAGCCAATTATTGGTGTCATCTTGATCCAATTTAATCAATCTGAGGGGGGACTCAGGGAGGAGAAGGGGAGAAGTGGACGGGTGCAAACGTTGGTCAAATATCCTGAGCTGAACGTAGTGCTGTCACCCCCTCCACCAACCGCCCAACCTCTAGCACACACACCTCTATTCATAGCAGACATTTCTCCAATAGTCATTGAGCTTTTGATCAATTTCTTACTGCAATCTTCAGTTTGGGGAAATCTAAGTCTGCAACCACCTCAACAAATGTTACTCTCAGTTCCTCAAAGAGTATTACTGGGAAACACAAACAATGAAGGAACCTTTCATAATATTCAAATTTTAGGTAAATGTGTCTGACTCCATTTTTTTTCTCTGTGCCAGTACACCTAAACCATTTCTTCCTCTGAAAATGTAATAGAAGATACAGCCAAGCTTTCATTGCCTAAAGTCATTGGCTCCCACTAGCAGGGCTTGGAGTTTGGACCTCAATAATGATTTTTTCCCCTTGTTTTCTAAGGTGGTCCAGCTTCACTGTTTCAACACTTTTCCTCCTTTTTTTTTTTTACCTTTTATTCATCCTAAGTAGAGCATGAGTGTTTAGCATGGCTGCTCCACTTTCACAGTTAACACACTATTAAGTGTTTCAATATAAAAATATAAGCCCTTCTCACAGCAGGAACCTTTCAGGCAACTAGAGACCGTTTCAGGAATTTAGCAACCTTACCTGTGTTTTGACCAGAGGATTCAAGGTTTTTATTTAGTTCCTTGGCGGTAGTTCTTTGGAACTAAAAAGCATTCGCTCTGTTGAGTTTTTTGCATTACTGAATAATGATCATCACCACCCGGCAAACATTTCGACCTTGAATGGCCATTGGCTAGTGGTCTTCTTTCAAAGTGTACTCATGACTGAAAAATAGTTCAAAAATAAAAGCTGAACCGACATCACAGATGTTACCTTGATCTCTTTGCTATTTTAATTATTGTATACTTATTTCTATATTGTTACTTACTTGTTTGACTTAGGACAATTTTTCCATTCAACAATTATTTTCTACTATGTCTATTGACTGGAATATTGTGAAATAAAC
Source organism: Oreochromis niloticus (assembly GCF_001858045.2). Classification (NCBI taxonomy): domain Eukaryota; kingdom Metazoa; phylum Chordata; class Actinopteri; order Cichliformes; family Cichlidae; genus Oreochromis; species Oreochromis niloticus. The sequence continues at coordinate 7,920,085 of NC_031979.2, forward strand.
AAGTTTTTTTGTTTTAAATCCTCTGTCTTCCTAGAATGACAAAGAAAAGGAAAAAAAAAGCACTCCACCTTAAAAGTCTTTACACACCACACGATCCAAAAATATGACACCAAATTCAGGATATTTTGAGTGCAAACTTGTTGTGTAACTTATATACTGTATATACTATATACGCACACATACATGATTTCGTGAAAAATACCTACTCAGAAAACACACTGTAAAAAAAAAAGGAAGTCGACATCAAGTGATGATGAACTGGTTCTGATGTCTGTGAACAACGAAAGGAAGAAACTGAGATTCTGATTTCACCCAATTCTCATACGAAGGCAGCAGCAGAGAGAATTTCATGGTTTTATCCAGGAGCCGAAGCTGTAACTGCTTTCGTACATATTTCAGGATGTCAGTGGGACAGTTTGAGCTCTTGTTGGCAGAGCTGGGACCACATCTGAGGAGTCAGAGGAATCATTTCAGAGAGCCGACTGACCCAGAACAAGTCTATCTGTATGTCTGAGGCAAAAGAGCATTATTTTACGATTTCCATATCACTGCGTATTCATTACTGGTGTGTGTTTTGAGCTACGAGAGGACTTGATGCCAAATGCAGTGGACTGATTGGTTAGATGTGGCTGCAGTAAGAATAGCTAAGGTTGAAAAACATTTTTAACACACAAAATATTTGCATGAATTTTATGTGTTTGGTGTGTAAAGGCCTTAAGGGTGACTCAAACCCATAATCTCTTGTTTGAAAGCCCATCACTTACCCTGTTTCATTCTTACCGTACTGCAAGTCAAGTCCAACACACTTATGCCGATGCTAAAGCTAAATGCAGAATGGCGTTCATTTTTGGTAACACAAAAGGACACAAACAACTTACTTTTCTAAGAAAGCCAACCTGGATAGAATCATTTTAATACTCCATCATGCAGTAATATTCCATAATATAATATTTTTGATGGCTCGAATCTTGTAAATTACTGATTTTACAATTCACCTTTCCCAGGACTGCTCATCATCAGTCAAATACACATCTGAAGATTGCTACAGTTTGCTGCTTTGCCATGCAGGAGACTCTTGTGGGTTGTCAATTAGCCTGCGCAACCATTTGGAAATGTTCCACAGAGTTTTTAAGGCAGGAATATTGTTACTCTGCCTCAAACATGACACAGAGTAACGATAAACTGAAAGACGACAGCAAATTTTCCACTTCTGTCCAGTCACAAATGAAAAATTTCTCATTTACGTACTTACTCCCTTGATAACTCAGATAGTCAGTCATGACATTCCACAGTTCTTTTAAAGAACTCATTTGCCTCCTGAGCAAAACCAGATTAGCATCTGTGTGAAAAGGTAGCGTGTTCTCCATGGAATCCTGGCGTCGGTGTGCCAGCATGCTCCAGAAAATCACCCACTGTTGCAGCCATTTATCTGGTTGTAATGGGGGGTTTTTTCACAGATTTAGCTGGTATTTGATTTTAATTATTTAATTAATGCTATCCACACATCGCTGGTGTAGTTTTTCACAAAGATGCAAACGAATTATGAAGCAGGGTCACTTGACAGCTATTAAAAGAGAATCTCTGAGTTCAGAAAAAGGCAGTTGTGCAAAGGAGGTGTAGCATGAGCGGACATGCAGTGAATTAGCAGCAGCGGCTTTAGCAGGACCGAGTGCAAACATCAGAGGTGTGCTGTAAGAAAAGCACCACTGACTTCAGAAGTAGTACAGCTTGGCTCAGAGATGGACAAATGAAAACTTCCACGTAGCTCAAAACAGTGCTGGACTGATGCAACATGAAAAATGGAAAATGAAAAGGGGGGCGGCCTGTAACAGGAAAAGGTTATCTTTAGTTATCTTTAATTCACTCAAAAGACAGTCTGTAGGTTCAGGGACTTTCAGTGACCTTTTCTCGCCTCTGCTTGTCTCCTTTGCATTCTTTCAGCTATTTAAAGAGGAGCATAATGACTCCATGTTTCTAATCTCTCATGTGTGAAAACAACAACTCATATAATACAGGTGTTGGGTTTTTTTTCTGTTATCTGGCTAATTTGCCTAACTTGCACAGTTCTTCAGATGTCACTGCAAATGCAAACAGGAATGAATAAATGGGACTTTTATTTCCTAGGAGCCGCGGCTCCATGGCACCTAGGATATTTGGTTGGAAAAAGAGGGCCTGCAGTGTATGTGCTGACCACTGAGCAGTTCTACTGAAGTACTGAAGTGCATCCAACACATACCTGCACGGTAACAAGCGTACACGCAGACACGCAGCGCATAGCGACTGACATCTAATCAGCGTTTCGATCTCCAGAAGTCTGTTCAAATAATTAAGGCTCTGGAAAAACAATAGACATGACCGGTTATTATTTTTCATCTAAAGCCAGGTCGCGTTCCCAATTACTCTAAAATGTTGTGATGACATGCTCTCTGTTTTCACTAATAATATTTATATTATTCCAGGTAATGGGTCTCGGCAGGGGAAGCGAAGAAGATGGTCACTCCTAAAAGGAGCTTAAAGCTGTTTTGCAGCAGAACATCCGCAGAAAAGTGTTTGGATTCACTCAACTCCCCTTTTATTTTGCTTATACTAAATGTATGTGATCAAATGAGCTTTGAAGGGTTTTTTCCCTTTTCAACCCTAGCTTCATCTCCACACACCGTACACCATTTACACAAACACGTTTTGTTTTTTCTACTAGCATCACAGTCTTTACATCTTTTCATAGTTGTTGCAGTAATTTTCTTCATCTCCCGCCAGTCCTGTGATGTTGTAGCCGTCCTGGAAGCCAGTGTGTGCATCCACAGGATGGTAGCCAATTATTTGGAGCCCACTCCAGTTTTCTAAATTAAAAATGGCCTCCTTCCACTGTTGACCTTGGATCGGCTTTCCATTTCTTATTATTATTAGGTTATTAACGCAAACCCCTGAAAGTATCTTTTTAAAGTCTAAAACAAATTTGATTAGGCCTCTTTACTCGCACCGGTGCAGACATACCTATCGCTGTCTAACTCCTGTCTGCTCTCTATTACCTTCGACACTGAAGTCAGTGAGAGAGGCCGGACCTGAAAGCTTATATCCCTCTGCACGCCGCACGAGGCAGAGGGGGGTGCCGGGTTTGCAGCACATTACCGCTTTATTGAATTAATTACGATAAGGATCATAACTTTAAACGCGGGGTGAGGCGTGGGGCGTTCTCCGGCACGGATTGCTTGGAGCAATTTCTCTTCTGAACAACGGTGGAGGGGTTATTGGATCTGTCAGGCCTGAACTCTGTGGCATGGTAACGAGGTCCATAAGGTAAGTCAAGGTTGGGCACAGTTCGCCGTGTTGATCCCTATATGCCTGCAACACAGGGAAATTTGTACTACATACTGAACAAATAACAAGAGATGAGAGGGAAAAAGAGGCGACTGGTGAGGCCTTGCTTTTCATGGCGCCTCTGTCCGAAAGCCCAGAGGGTCACGTGGGGTTATCCCCAGGTCTATTTACAGTTCCAGTAGATGCAATGAAGTGTGTCATTATATTATGATGCTGCTTGGATGTTGCAAAAATTCCCTTTTTTTCCAGCTGTCCCAACTCTCTCAAAGGACTGTGTGCTTGTGGTTTACAGAGGATTCTTCCGTGGGGTCCAAATAGCCTCAGAACCCAGTAAGTGGCCAATTATGGCGACACTGGCGAGACCACATGAGTCAACAAAGCTATTTTTGTCTAATGGAGCTGAATTAAGGTTAAAATGAGGTAAAGGACGGGGTAAGGCGGAGTGCTGTCATGCTGTCATGTCAAGCCAAGAGGTTAAAGAGACAATATAAGTCGACAGAATGCTTAACAATGCAAGGATGTGCGCGTGCATGTTGGCGTAGAAACGCTGACCTCCTAGTGAGCGTACTTCAAAGACTTGCACGCCCATTGAGAGTTCTTTCTTATTTCCACCAGTAACACTGAAAGTGGTACTGAGTGGTAGTGAGAAACATTTGTGGATTTCTTTGGGCATTATAGAGGTAAAACGTCAGCGAGCGGAGCTGAGGAAGGAAGGAAATCGCCGCGGATTAGTCGGTTTCAGGTTAGCGGCAGCATTGATCAATAGACCTCCCCGGGCTGTTGATGATGTGCAGATATTGTTTGTATTGCTTTGAGCGCCCACCAACATTTTAGCAGATCTGACAGCTCTCCAAGGCTCCTGTCTTTGACTTCTCAGACATGTGAGGTGTGTTTTTTTGATGTGCGCGCCCCTAGAGGCATGTGTGTGTGAGTACGGCCGAGAGTTAAATATGTGCAGATGTATCATAATATTTTCACTGTAAGAAAGTGTCTTTGAGGCACAATAACCTGCAGCTGAATCAGCGTGCTGCCCCGCCATGTGAGGGCCTTTCATAGGAGCACTCCAACTATCTGGAGAATGCAAAGGATCGCTCTGGGTGAACACTCCAGTCCTCTTTCTCTTTCTGCTTGTACACTCGTCACTATTGCCAATGTTTAAATATACAGAGCCGGTCAGGCTTTATTTTTTTCACACACACATGCTGTTGTAAAAAATATCTGCACTGTTCTGCACACAGTTTTATGGTATTGCAGCTCTGCCCCTATTTACTAATAAAGGGGGCAATAAGCCTGCTGACGGGAACCGCGCTGGGAGATAAGATGCAGTTGCAGGCTTGTACAGCTGGCTCTTGTTTTGGGTGGGTGGGTGGGGGGGGACTAATTCCCAATCAAAATACATCAGCATCAAAGAGCCTCTAATGAATCTCTGAAGAATGAAGACAGGATTCACTTTCTAGATGTCTGTGTGGTCTGTAAACGCTTTAATGTTTTCTTGCAGGTATGAGTGTGAGTGGAGCGTGTTGTATTTGAAAATACAGCAGCCTGTTTAGCTGTGCTATTTTTGAGGGATGATCTCAGTGCTGTTGCAGCACTACATTGCTAACTGCTTTTTAACCCCTCCATCAGCCCCAGCATCCACCTTTAAGCCCTGTTTACATATAAACAAATTCTCTGATTGCCCATTGTTTCATAGCTATTTCAGGCTCAGTTGCCTGGGTGAACTGATTTATTTACAACCCCCCATGTGGGATGTGGTAATTGTTTAAGCTTCTCAGCTCAAAGTTGACAAAATATAAGCTCAGGACCGACTGCTCACTTAGCATCACTTGAAGGTGCTGAATGCTGTTTCCTTCTTCATGTTACTGTCACACTGGAGAAAACAGTGGTGGGAGACCATGGCACAGCCAAAGTTATTAGTGTAATTGTGTGATTCTACCAGTTGGCAATTACATGCAATTTTTATGTGATAATGTGGCGATTAACAGTGAAAATCACAAATCTGTTGAAGTGACTTGACCTCATGCCGACAGTAAAAATATGGATGCCTCACAACAGTCTTGTTACTCTCCACTGTCTGTTAGAACTGGTAATTAGAAAAATTGTTATTCACATGTGATGACTTGTGTCAGTGTGCTGTTATTTGAAGAAATTAGTTTAACTCGATTAAGCAAATTAGCTTGTTAACTTGACTGGCTGAGTGCTAGATTTTTTTCTTTAGCTTTGTCAGGGATGACGCAGTTGTGCACGTCATCCAGTGCTCTCCTGAGTCTCCAAAAATGAGGCAATCCTTGTAGAAACAACCAAAAAGTTAAAATGGCCAACTCCAGTAATGAAATTAATACATGTTTGTGCCTTTAGAGCATTTTAATGGGATTAACTGACAAAAAAATACAGCCTGTCGTGCGTTACAGTTATGGTGAATGACATCTTATTGCTTTGTATTATTTTTATTTTAATCAGTAATTAACAGAAGGTCGTAAACATGCAGTTCATTAATGAAGCCTTAGCTAACCTAGGCTGAATTTTCAGCAGGGCGCCTCGTGACCTTCTGAAGAAAAAAAAACCAATCACAGTGTCCACTAAACACAGAGGCTCCAATTTGTGGAAACCTGTGAATGATGTAATGCTGCAATCCATATCCAAATATTGCACACTGTAAACACCAATATGTATATGCCAAAAGTGTAAATGTGGGCTAAGGGATATGATTTAAACATGTTTGTTGGTTTTAATATTTTTCAGAAACATAAAAAAGGGTTTTTTTACATTACACAACCCGGGTGCATAAAAATAGAATCACTAATAAACACAAACAAGCTGTTGGTCCATCCAACCATCCTCACCTCCCTCTTTTGATTCTATTTGCTGAATAAGTATTCTGCTGAAGTGTGGACTTTCTTGGAATGACAGCCTGTCTGAACTCCGCAGAAAAGCCTCTTTCTTTCACACTCTGGGCCTTATTGGCTCTGCTATCTCTTCATCTCTGGCCTGGCTGCACCTCTCCATTTTTCTGGCCTGCTCTCTATCTTTATATCTCTGTCTCCTTGCCTCTCTCTCTCATCCATCGGCATGTTTTTTTAATCCTCAACCATCCATCCTCTAATTTTTTCCCCCTCTCATTTTATCATCTTTTCTTTCATTTCTCTTTTAGTCAAAACACTTTTTTTAGTGACTTATTTTACTTAAGATGATCTCTTTATTTCTGGCTTTGTGTCACTGCCCCCACCGCCCACCCTCCTATTTTCCTTCTCTTTATCCATGTGAGTCCACAGCAGTGGTAGTTTTGTTTTTGCTCACTTGTCACCTCGTTATTTGTTGTGCCACGGTACAGTAAATGTTTCTGATAGAGATAGGAGCTGCTCCAAGAGCGCTCCTTCGATTGTTTTATGTTTGTTTTGTTATCCTTCCCTCACTCTTTTTCTCTTCATCTCTGCGAGGCGAGCGGGACCGAGTCTTTATCTGGTAGCCAAGTTTACAAACTGGAATGAGAGCGAGGCTTAAAAGAAAAATAACAGCTTTGCTACTCTTTAACGTAAACACCAGCACGTTAACTAGACCAAATATTTACCTTTCGCCCCTCTTTATCCCTCTGTTCAGCTTGCCTTTCACCTTGCAGTGCCACACGCCGGCAGATGGCTATCACATACTGGCTATATCAATAATTTGGTTGAATATAAGGAGCCCACAGTGTTTTGGATTGTGCTTTAATGGGTGTGTGTGTGTGTATGCGCGCGCGCGTGTGTGTGTGTGAGTGAATAGCTGTCTACAGGTGTCTCACACTTAAAATACACAAAAGACACACTCATGAACACCGAACTTGTTTTCATATTCATTTTCAAAATAGTGAAGCAGACACACACATCGTCTTACACACACACACTTGCACCTTGCACACAAAAGCGCTTTAGAGCTTTTTACTCTCGCTCAAGTGCACACACTCACACACACTCACACACATGCACACACATGCACACACATTTTGGACGCTGCTTTTTAAAAGGTGAAAGAAGGAAGGATATGCTTTGGTTTAAATAGCCACAGATTTACACTTAAAGCCAGCTGCTGATAAGCCGGCTGTATACAGAGCTACTTATAGTATGTGTGTGTGTGTGTGTGTGTGTGTGTGTGTGTGTGTGTGTGTGTGTGTGTTGCGCTCTCTCAGTGCTCATTGTGTTTGTGTATTTGTTTAGGGGCACAGCTTTTGTTTGTGCCTATCAGTCACCTCATCATTCTCTTCCTGTGCCATGTGCGTAATGTTTGCGTCTGTGTGTATGTCTGTGGGTGTGTGTGTATGTGTGTGCAAGCCCTGGGATTTGTGCGAATGGCTGTGATTTTTTCTTTCTTTTTCTGGGTCAAAAATTTGTGTAATTTTTTGTCAGTGACCAGATTTGAGCAGTTACAACATGTAGTGACACTTTTTTGTGCAAGTCCACAAGCAGCTTAATCGTTTATCGTTTAATGAGTCTTTGCCTCTGTGCTTCCTTTGCTTTATGAGTTTGCTCAGGAGCACATGCAGACGTTCGGAATATTCTGCATGCGTGTGTACTGTTGACGAACAGCTGCGAGTAACAGCAGTTAAGTTGGGACTGTTAGTAGTTAGTGTCATTTCACACTTTAGCTCTGAGCCAAAGTCTGCTCAGACTTTCTCCCTCCTGGCGCTACTAGCACCAGCTCATTCACACACACACACACACACACACACACACACACACACACACACACACACACACACACACACACAAGTAGTCTAGAGAGGTAACTCCTCACCATCATCAGTACTAGAAAAAACTAATAGTAAAAGCATCTTAGCATAAAGAAATATACCTCAGACCTCATTATGTCAACTTTCTCTGTCCTTGATATTAGCAAATATAATGCAAAAGTAAGATATTCAGTACATGTTTGAAAGGAAATAAGAAAAAATAAGGAAACCTTTAATATGCACTTTAACTGGAGCTCTGTAAAACTACAGCCGTCCCCTCTTGACTGTTTATAACTTTGCCATACATCATTGGCTTTGTTTACTGGGGCTCAATTCAGTTCACGTCACTTCAGTTTTGTTTATATAGTGCCTTAATGAAAAAAAAACTTGCTTTGCATTTACCTATACTTACTTTCTATTTACTAACGCTGACTTTTCATTTATTTATCTTGACTTTGCATTTAAACGTACTTACTTGGTATTTACTTTTGTGTATTTACTGTGGATGAAATAAAATAAGGAACAAGTTCCAACAGGTTTCTCTTGTTAACCGTCACTTGATACGCTGGGTACCTTCCACCCTCCATAATTTCATGCATGAAGTTCAGCAAAGGATTATGCCATGGGAGGATGTACATTATTAGTTTTAATGACGTAGTTTTTCACTCTTCCTCTTAGAAATCAGCATCAATTGAGCAGGGGCATTAGTGTTTCCAGTGACTTTTAAAATCACACAGTATCTTTAGACATTTAGTCGAGGATTTGAGAAATCTGATTTATGCGCAACTGCAAATTTAAAAACAACGGAAGTGAGAAATGCCATGTTCTGCTCTTGATGCATGTAAAGGTAATTTTCTTGAATTGTTTTGCGCCACCGTTCTTCACTTATGCTTAGAGATAAGTACCAGGATTTGGGCAACCCCCCACCTCCACCCTACCATCTCCTTCCTCCAATCCCGCCCTGGTATTTGGGAGCCTCTCACGAATACCAGCATGGATGAACATGTCCTACCACTGAACCCCGTCCCACCTACCTGGTAACACACACACACACATATGCACAGACACACAGATGTACCACCCTTATCGCCAGCATCACAGTGCAGAAGACTTTGCTTCCTGCTTTGCTCAGACACATATACGTACTACTGTATGTACTTGCAGACCGAGTGCGCACAGAACTGCCACAACGCACTTTTCTCACAAACATCATTATCGTAGCACCAACCTTATCTCATTTGCCCAGATTCAATCACACATAACTTTACCCACACGATCTAACACACATGCCTCAGACAGAAGCATACACTCACTTGCTCTGCGGTATTTGATGGTGGTGGTGCTCTGTGTGTGGGTCCTGTCTTAGATTTTGGGGAGATGCCTATCTGGACTCTTTGGGACGAGTTCAGCAGACAGCAGATGGGAGTGGGAGTAGAGAGACAAACATGGGCACTGAGGTGTTTTATCATCCGCTTCCAATTTTACCTGCTTATCGTGCTGACGTGGTGACAAAACACAGAAGACAACGAAAACAGGGCTTCAACTTCCACAGTTACATAACAGGATGTAATTAAAGAACCTTTCATTTGAGTAAAATTTCTTTTCAGTCATTTTTATATAGCCCCCTATTTTATGTTATTCGTCCTACCATTATAACCACTGGCCTGGATGTCATAATGATAAAAACTTTTACCTTTTAAAAGAAAACCTACTATTATAGCAAAACCCCTGTTCACTTTTGAAGCCAAGTCAATAATTAGGAAATATGAGTGGGGCTCTGGCGGAGGATCACCAGCAGCTGTTGGGCTCATAAGGAGTAAGCAAATTACAGACATAAGCAGGAGCCAGACCATCCAGTGCTTTAAAAACAAGCAGGGAAATCTTAAAAATCAGTTCTTAAACTCATAGGTTACCTGAGAGTTTTACCTGCATAAAACAGAGTAAAGTGCACCACAAACATCTGGAAGATACAAAAACATTCAAAAACCTCCAAAAAATGAACTGAGCTTGGTTATCTTGTTTGTTGGTGTCAATTTACCAATTAGACACTATAACAGGTGAGACTGTGACACTGGAATGATTACCAATGAAAGTGGTCAGTGCAGATGATTGACATGAGACCTGGATTTAGATACATTACTTGATCGCCTAGGCAACCAGAACCTGGAAGCGACCAGCAGTTAGCTTCAAAACAATGCCTGACAAGGGAATTGCTTCCAGTTTGTAGGCAGCTACACTGTCAATTGCATAAAAGTTTCTACAGGATGTACTGTGGTGTGGTATCAGGAGCTATGGAGACATACAACTTCATATCATCTGCATAGCAATGGAATTTAGAATCTCTCTACTTCTAATTTTGATCAGGGCCAACATGTAGGGTGTGCCAGAAAATAAAGGAGCAGCAGATGAAAAGACAACGCCGAGCACAACAGAGAAAGACCTGTTTGAAAGATAAGAAATCAAAGAACTCAGAGCTCCATCACAGCTACCAAGAAAGTTTCTTTCAGACAGCTGATTATGATATCAAGGGCTGCTGTTAGCAAAGGCTGATCCAAGGTCAGTGAGAATTCAAATGCATTAAGGGCTTCAAGCTGTGTACGTGCCGTGTAAAGAGTGGAAATTAGACTGAAAATTTTTGAAAACAATTCAACAATATCCACCTCCCTGAGTTCAGTGTTGAAGCTCTGCTGGATTGCAACTTTTTTATTACAAAAGTAAGTGCAAGATCTGTAACAGTGATACAGTTTGTATTATCCTGTAATCTAAACCTGTTGGGCAATATGATGAGGAAAATAGGTGGATCCTTGCTTGTAAATTTGAATAAGATGTCATTCAAACTGTTAGGAAGATAAAAAGTCCAACATGGAAGAAAGAAAACATACTTCTACTCAGAGATTGTATTGTTCTTTTACAGTCTATCATTTTGACCTGTTGTCATTAATGTTGAAAGAGAGGCAGTCAACGAATTAAACGGTAAATGGTGAGTGGCAAGGGTCCTGTTATGTCATGCATCAAGCAGTGATTGTGCCACTTTTCCAGCAGATCATCATGCAGGTTGTTTTTTTAGATGATTTCTACACTGTAGCGATATTGGATTGGAGCTCTTGGTGCTCCAATGTGCCAAAAACACTACAGGCTGTTGCAAAACAAGAGTGAATCTTTCTCCAGTTAGCTATTCTACACATGCACTTTCAATGCAACTTTTCAACATTGAGTTATTTTTCACAGAAAATTCCAAGAAATGTCATTAAAGACAAATCACTGATCAAGATGTCTGTTTTTTTAATGATAACACAAACATTGGTTTGGATCACAAGTCAGGACAGAGTGCTCTTCTATTATCAGCTAGTCTTGTTAAATGAGCTATTTACACATTCTCTCTCTCACACACACACAGACACACAGACACACACACACACACACACACATACACACACACAAAATACAATTAGCAGTGGCTTTGCCCGGAGGCAGTGAGTCTTGGTAATAAGTGATTGTTGATGTTTTCCAAATCTTGCTAATAGAAAGAATAAACAGAGCCTAACCTTTTAATTGAGTGATGACATGATGATGATGGAGAGATTGCTAAGCACTCGATGTGGAGCCAGAGAGGAGAATTCTTGTGTTCCCTTCTTTAATTTCATTCCTCCATGCCTCTCCATCCGTCCGCCTGGTTCCTGTTTGTGTTCATTAGAGCCGCTTGCATTGCGTAGGGCAGAGTGTTGTTTTATTTCTTCCTCTGTCTGAACAGCCTGTGTCAGTATCTCTAGAGGATCTCTGTACTGGAAGTGCATCATGTAAAGACTCCTGTCCTAAAGGCTCTCTCCTCTCTGACCGTTTTCTCTTTTTTGATAGGAGTAGCAGTCCCCAAGTTAACATAGTTTTGCTGTAGATATAATTCCTATGATAGATTTTAGAATATAGGACTAAGGAAAAAAGACCACTCATAATAGTGTCTCTGTGATTGAAGTAAATCCTCTGGTTCTGAAACACAGACAAAAGTCACAGATATTACACTTACTGTTTACTCAGTCTTTAATTAAAATAAAAATTACATGACTTCAAATGTATAGCGTATGTCGCTGTCTAGGTTCAAGCCTAAAATGCAACACATGAAATGTTTAGTGTGCTTTTAACCTTCATGTTGATATGCATGATTTCTGTGATAATCTAGTTATTATCTTTAAAGCTAAGCTTTTATTGATTTAAACTATGCTAGATTTCACAGGTAACTGAAGCCAAATTGCTCTAAAAAAGTCACAGAAAAAGAAAAGAAGCTCCACCATAAAAGCAGAGGTTTTGGCCGGTTGCTGGTCTTAAGCATTGAGGTGTACAGGGTGGGCCATTTATATGGATACACCGTAATAACATGGGAATGGTTGGTGATATTAAAGTCCTGTTTGTGGCACATTAGTATATGTCAGGGGGCAAACTCCTCAAGATGAGTGGTGACCATGGTGGCCATTTAGAAGTCGGCCATCTTGGATACAACTTTTGTTTTTTCAATAGGAAGAGGGCCATGTGACACATCAAACTTATTGGTAATGTCACAAGAAAAACAATGGTGTGCTTGGTTTCAACATAACTTTATTCTTTCATGAGTTATTTACAAGTTTCTCTTTGTTCACAGCCATTGACATGTCGAAGAGGTTAACACGTGAGGAGCGGATCGAAATTGTGTTGATATCTGGTGAACGCAGTAACCGGGTCATTGCAACAGATTTCAATGCAAGACACCCTACGAGACCACCCATCTCCCATGCTACAGTCAGCAAACTGCTTGCTAAGTTTCATGAAACTGGTTCAGTGTTGGATTTGCCAAAATGTGGACGCAAGAAAACTGTCACAAATGAAGAAACATCAGTGGCTGTCCTAGCTTCATTCAGCAAGAGCCCACAGCGTAGCACTCGCCACATGTCACTGGAGAGTGGCATTAGTCGAACATCCCTTCGGCGGATATTAGCTACTCACAAATGGCACCCTTACAAACTCCAGCTACTGCAGCATCTCAACGAGGATGACCCAGATCAGCGCACAGAATTTGCAGAATGGGCAAAACCAAAATTGGAACAGGACCCTCAGTTCATGGAGAAGATTTTGTTCAGTGATGAGGCAAACTTTTATGTGAGTGGTGAAGTTGACAAACAAAACCATCGCTATTGGTCTGACACTAACCCACATTGGATGGATCCCTCCAAGACTGTTGGAACAACAAAAGTGATGGTTTGGTGTGGTATATGGGGTACAACGATAGTGGGTCCATTCTTCATCAATGGAAACCTCAAGGCCACTGGATATTTGAAATTGCTACATGATGATGTGTTTCCCTCTTTGTGCACTGAAGCTGGCACGTTCCCTGAGTTTTTCCAGCAAGATGGTGCACCACCACATTATGGGTGCCAGGTCCGAGCATTCCTAGATGAACAGTTTCCTGGAAAGCGGATTGGTCGTCGTGGGCCAGTTGAATGGCCCCCAAGGTCTCCCGATCTGACCCCCTTAGACTTTTATCTTTGGGGTCATCTGAAGGCAATTGTCTATGGTGTGAAGGTACGAGATGTGCAGCACCTGAAACTACGGATACTGGATGCCTGTGCTGGCATTTCTCCTGCGGTGTTGCTATCAGTGTGTGAAGAGTGGGAGAAGACGGTTGCATTGACAATCCAACACAATGGGCAGCACATTGAACACATTTTATAAGTGGTCAGAAACTTGTAAATAACTCATGAAAGAATAAAGTTACGTTGAAACCAAGCACACCATCGTTTTTCTTGTGACATTACCAATAAGTTTGATGTGTCACACGGCCCTCTTCCTATTGAAAAAACAAAAGTTGTATCCAAGATGGCCGACTTCTAAATGGCCACCATGGTCACCACCCATCTTGAGGAGTTTGCCCCCTGACATATGCTAATGTGCCACAAACAGGACTTTAATATCACCAACCATTCCCATGTTATTACGGTGTATCCATATAAATGGCCCACACTGTATATTAACACAATGCAATAATCTTCTCAGGGGTGGACATCCCAGCAAATTCACTCTGAGGGCAGAAAAACAAAAATCCATAAGTTGCATCTCAGGGGTTAAGTTTGCAAAGCTGCATGTGAACCAATAATATATCTGGAACAATGACCTCTGCTAGACAAGACCAAAGTGGAGATGTTTGGCCATAATGCCCAGCTCCACATTTGCAGAAACTCAAACAGAGCGGTAGAGAAGTGGCTTGTTTTGCAGCCACTGAGCACACCATGAACTTTTGCATTTACCAAATTATTCTATAGTCACATGTGAGGCATCTGTCTGCTAAAGCTTGGATGAAATTTGGTCATGCAACAAAGGCCAAGTCATACTCTAAACCTCAGCAGGATTGAAATGCTTTGACTGGACCTTACGAGAGCTGTGCACAAACGAATGCCTGCAAATCTCAATGAACTGAAGTAATGCTGTAAAGATGAGTGTGCCAAAATTCCTCCACAATGATGTGAGAGACTGATAAAGTCTGTATTGTTCAGGCAATACAGTAAACAGTTACTTCAGGTTGTTGCTAAACAAACTGTGATATCGTGGGGAATATTTAGTTTTTCACAGGACTGTACATGGACACACTCTGCAGAATAAACTGCTGAGGATACGGACATTTTCTGGCCCAGTATTGTTGGACTCTGTGTGGCTCTTACGACCCATCTGTAGCAAAGGTTCCCTGAGTCGCTGTGTTAGCTGTCGGTTACTGTCTCGTATCAGTCTGTATCAAACCCAGGTTCACATATTATGACACAGTACATGTCCACACAACAAGGCTCCATTCAGCCCCTTAAATGTTCTCGGTGAAGCCAGGAAAAAAAATGTGAGTGTACATAACCGTTAAAAGGTAGGTGGTGTACCAACCAATCAGGAAAACCTATAAGTGTTTTTGTTATGCTAATTTTGTAATTTTACTATAGTGTTTACTTGATAAAGGATAGTCATTGCAGTTTAAAAAAAATCTAAATAACATCTTACATAAATAATTATGGCTAATAAATGAGATGAGCAATTTAAAGCTATAATATTAGATGCTTTACAACATCTTTATTTTATTTGTATTATATTTCGCTTTATTTACATATTATCCATTAAAACTAAATTATATGATGTACGAATGCAATGGATGGATAATTACAACATTTATAGATGTTTTACTAATGATTTATCATAAGTAAATAATCATATTAATATATCAAAGATTTGCTCATATAATTGTAGTATTTAATTCAATAATAATTATTAGTAGTAGCAGTAGTAATAATAATCATATATAAAAGCCTTTATATTACACAAGTGAATGACAAAAAGCTATAATTAATCCTTATTTTATTTAAGTAACTATCAGAGTGGTTATTATGAAGTCATAGCCAGTGTGTTAGTGGAATTATTTCAAATAGCCCTTCACATATAGAGAATAACAGCAACCATGTTTTTTATGTTACAAAAGGCAGTAGCACTGCAGTGTTGGACCCAACCCAAGAATTAAAAAACTGTCCCTGAAGCATCAACCAAAAATAACTGCTTGCATACATAATCATTTCCAATATTTTGCTGTATAAAGATGCAGATTCCCACTGCATGTGACCACAGAAAAAACATACCACCACAACAATTCTCCACTTCAGAGGACTGGTACTTTTTCTTATTCATTTTGGCCTCCGAACTTCAGCCAGACTGCCACACTCGTGCGACTCGTTGTGTTGAACAGCTGTTCAAAAGACATTCCTTTTATGCACCATATTTTTTTGACCAGTGCAGTGACACGAAGACAGGTGTACACTGACACTGTCTCTACTGTCGCCCCCGCACACATCTATACACACACTCTTAAGTGCAGTCTCTGTATCTGTCTGAGTGCAGGGAGGTCCGGGGGCCTCTGGGGAGCCAATAGGAGATCAGCTTTGTGTGACTAAGGGAGGGCTTTCCTCCTGTTAGAAAGCCGCAGAGGAATTCTATGTGAAACAGAGACCAGCCGAGTGACAGAGATACCACACAGCTGCACTGCTGCAGCACTGCTGACAAGCTCTACTTGCTGCCTTTTTAGACTCACTTTCCGTGTCTTCGATTTATTTTCCTTTGTTGTCAATCTTGTGCACTTCCTCCTGCTTAATGCACTTGCTCAAGTGAAGACAGCAAGAGGAACGGATGCTATTGCAGATAATTACTCAGAGGAAACAGTGAGAATTAGATGTGTTAGAAGAGTTGGGGGGGTCTGAAGTTCAGTGGGTATGATCCGATAAACACCACTCCTGAGACACACCACCTAACTTTAAGTTGCAGAACATCTGGAGAATTGGCATGGGGGGAAGAAGTGTGTTGAGATATGAGTGTATCACACACACACCGAGTGTTTGCCTTGGCCTCAGAGGTGCAGACACAGTCAGAGAGAGAAGAGAGGGGAGTGAAGAACCATGCCCTGCAGTGTTTAGATAATGAACTGTGTGTGTGTGTGTGTGTGTGTGTGTGTGTGTGTGTGTGTGTGTGTGTGTGTGTGTGTTAGGATCGAAGAAGCATGCGGCTTCTCTTCCCAGCAGCTAAATGATTTTCATTCTTTCAGCGTGTGAATTGAGAGTAGACATTATCACACATGCCACTCAGCACTACAGCAAGGAGAAATGCCACAGTAGGCCTGCGAGCAACAGGTTTTTGCAGCCGCAGGGTTTTGTTATCACGTTGTCCGATGAGTGTTTCACATGTTTTGCTCCCTATTCATCCCACAGACTTTAACTGGCAGGATTTCTGGTGAAGTTGAAAAAAAAAAAGAAAACCTCTTGTTATTGCTGTGTTTCCTTCACTTTGAATCCATAGAAACTACACACTTGCACATGCACGCAGGTGCGGTTTTGCACTGCGGCAGCTTGATTGGCAGGCGGCAGAAAGGAGAGGAAGTGAGGCTGACAGGACTCTCAGGTGGTGTTAACTCCTGACTGACAGGCGGGCCGCACCCTCATTGACAGATCAAGTTAACTCTTTCCCGCCCAGATTATATATGATTTGTTTTAAAGTGATGATATTAATTACCATTAAATGGGGGAAAAAAATTTTAGAAAAGAAGATTAATGTCATACAGAAGGTTATGATGTTAACTATGATATTCAGCATAAATGACTTGCTGTAATGTGTAATGATTATTATTTTATTTAAGTTTTACGTGCAGCTTTTCTGTGAATTTTAGGATCCATTTCACAGTTTGACAAGCTGACCTTTGCCCTTTGCCTTTGTCTCAGTCTCACTTTTTTTCTCCACCTCTCTCTCCTTCTTGTTGAGTACTATCTTGCATCTGGTGTCCTCTGCCTTCTCCTGTTTCTCTAGAGTGTTTCTGCTGATCCCCGACTTTCCCTGAAGTTCCCCAGGGTGTGTATGTGTGTATGTGCGCATGTATGCGCATATGTGTGTGCACATGTGTGTGTGTGCAAAGCCAGGTGTCTGCTCTTTGGGCTGTGTCTGTCAGTGGTGTCGGGGTTAAAGGAGAGGCGGAAGAGATGTGTGTGTATGTGTATGTGTGTGTGTGTGTATCTGTGGGTGTGAGTAGGAGCTGCCGGGGCACTGTGACCAGGAGCGTCTGGGAGAAATTCTCTGCATTCCCAGGGATCGGCTTGGGATAAAAGCTCCAAAGCACTGCCATGCACCTGGCTGAGAACGGGGGATGGAGATACAGGCATGATCCAAACCCTGACACACACACACATATGCACAGAAGCACACAAGCAGAGGCGTCATCTCTGCACCAATTAACCTGAAATGTAAAACTACACCATCAAGTACAAAGGTCAAAAAGAAAACTTGAACTCGAGGACCCCGCTTTTTCTCCTTTCCTGACACAACAAAACCGATATTTTTCACCGTCGTTGTGTTTCTCTGCTCATAAAAAGCCATTTAAAACAGGTCCTTTGAATTCTTTTAGCAGAAATAGAAATGGGAGAAGAATTCTTTTTTAACAAAACTGCATT
Source organism: Oreochromis niloticus (assembly GCF_001858045.2). Classification (NCBI taxonomy): domain Eukaryota; kingdom Metazoa; phylum Chordata; class Actinopteri; order Cichliformes; family Cichlidae; genus Oreochromis; species Oreochromis niloticus. Next base: position 7,938,082 of record NC_031979.2, read on the forward strand.
CATACATTTTACATGCCAGTCAAGCTGAGTACATAAAAAAAGAAAAGTCAGTGAAAGTGTACTGGGGAAGTTGTTTGTGTATTCAGAGGCTCTTGACAGTCTGTCATCTGTCAGCACTAGTCATCAAGAGCTCTGAGAAAACAACCACAGATGGAGACAGGCTTGGTGTGAGGAGCAAGGGCTGCTGCAGCAGACATAACTCTGGTTAAACACTGTGTTTGTGATTACTAAATATGTGGTTATATACAGTATGTGGACACAGCAAGCCTGAACCAACCGACTTCATGAAATGCATGACGAGTTAGGCCTGAGATGATACTGTGAGTGTATTTTTGTACTTTTACTCTTTTTTCTTTTGTAGCATTTTTCACAGTTGAATTTTAAGAAATACCACATCACGACATTTTGGAGACTATGATCTAATTTTTGCCTTCTTAGCACCATATAAATGAGAATATTTGGACAACTAATTTTTCATTTCTGTTTTCGACGACAACAGAAGTTTGTTTTGAGTTATTTTTCTTTCCATCAGGGCAAGAGCTGAGGCAAAGGTCAGTCAGATTATGAAAAAACCACCAATACTCAACTTCACTCAACTTGGCAGACAGGTAGAGCAACACCAACGGAAGAATCCATTACAAACTGCCCTTTAGCCTATTAAACATGGTGCTACATTAAAGTGCTCTCAGGACCACTGATGTTCTTTTTTTTCAATTTCTCACTCTTTTCTGAAGAGCTTTGTTGACACCCAGCTGGACAAAACACAGCTGATGAAGTTTCAAATTATAAAAAACATGTGAAGTGATTCACAGCTTTCTTCTGTGTAGTTAAATACATGATCAGTTCAGTGATCATGTGATGGATCCTTCTCTGCATTTGACTTGCTCAGTTTTAAGTCCATCTCTTTGATACAGAACAAGTGTTTACTTGTACTTCACTCTCCTTCTGTTCCTTTGTTATTTCTCCCTTCCCCTCTCCCTCTTTCTCCTCATCCCCGCCTCTCTTCTATGTGTTTATGTATCTTTAAGTCTGTGTGTGTACGTGCAGGTGTGTTTTTGTATGCGCATGTATTTCTGTGTCTGTGTGTGTCTGTGTGTTGCTGGAATGTTGACCCCAAAAGGAAAGGGGGTGAAAGACTTCCCAGACATCAAAGGGCAGGTAGCTGACAGGGAGAAGAGGGGGTGATAAGTCCAGTCGGATGACAATAGACCACAATGCACACCTGGACTGTATGGAAAGGCAGCGACGTGGAGAGAACTACACACACACATACATCCACACATGCAGCACACTCGCTGCTCAACACATTCTCATTCATTTCACTCTCTTAGCTATGCTTCAAGCACACACACACAGACACACAGAACCTCTTAAATGCCTTTGAGCACTTAGCTCAGTTACCGTGTATGTCACCGTAGCATTCATACGCTCCCCTCAACCTCCCTCCAATCCACCTATACGCACCCCTCACCCCACCTTATCCCCAACCTCTGCACCCACAGGTGTTGAGGTCTTTGTCCTAAGACATGTGTGAGCAACCCAATGTTGTGACGAGCCCTCAGACCCTTAAACACCCCAACGTCTCTTCTCTCAGGTGCAGCAGGGTTCTCAGGTGAACTTGGTTGGGAAGGAAGACAAAGATTAAGGATTACTTCACACCTGAGAGGTCAAAGCATTTAACTTGGACTTAAGAAATATATCAGTGCCAGCACAGCTATGATTTCAGTGTGACAGTGAAGTTTAGGGCCATAAGTTTTGGTAGAATAATCATTCAAACGACATTCAAGCAGCAGCTGCTGCCACATAGATTTGTAGGTTTTGTGTGTCTTCTTTGTGCCATATGATAGCATTTGTTTCACCAACAGGTACTTTTGTGGATTACAAATTAGCCCAAAACCACAAACTTGTCTTTATATTAGCATAACGATACCTCTGTGTCTGGTTGCAGGGTGCCAGATCATTATGATTACAAGCCAAACTGGTTACATTTCTCTCTACTGTATATATATGTTTTCTTTTCTGAAATACCAACAAAATAGCATATTCTCTTCAGACCTTAACTAAATACCTCTAACTCCATGCAACTTTGTAAATTCAGTGTTTTCCCTTTAATTCTAATATCTGGGAAACAAGACATTTTCTAGAATTTCAGCAATTGGGTGTCACTAACTAAAATAATAATAATAATAATGTAAATTTGGTGTAAATTGCCCTGAAAAATTGCAATTTTTAGCACATTTAGCATTGAGGAACTGTAATGCAAAGTTGGAAAACAAATATTTTAAAGTAAAAAATCTAATACTAGATAATAGTACAAGAGCTGTAGCATCAAAGTATACTTAGTATTGGACATGCAGAATGGCCTTTTTCTGAAGCACACACTTTTTTAAAGCTGTAAAAATGCTAGAACCTGTTGATTGATAGCGCAAATTTATCTAAATATAGCATCTTGTGTTGTGTGCAGCCTACCAGTGCAATTACAGTATGTGCCTGTAAATGTCTTGTTATTGTATTAATAGACATCGTTTGGTTATTTTGCGAACCTGTATGACTTCTTCCAGGAAGGAATACACAATGTCCTTTATATACACATCAGACAAAGATTTCAGAGGAGTGTTGAGACCAGTGACGAAGGTTCTGAGAAAAATAATTTGACATTTGTCTACCTAAAAACTTACAGAAGGTCAAGCTGGGTCACACTGATCTCAGAGAGGCTGAAAAGTCCATCCGTCAAAGCGGTTCAAATAGGCTTTGTTTGAGCAAAAAGACACTGAGCCATGACTTAACAACTAAATATTAAGACTTTGAATAAGATTAAGATAAATACTTGTCCTGTGAACCATTTTGCACATCCAGCCCCTGCATTGTTTGGATTCTCAAAGCCTTGTGAACTTATAAAAGTTGTCTTTTGAGTAGACAAGCAGGTGTTTTGTCTGATACAGCCCAAGGACTTGGTAGGGAGGCAAAGCAGGAGGAAAGCACAGAGAATATGGAGAGTTGGATCATCCACAGCCTTCACCCTATCATTTACTGGTGCATTTTGGGGTCAGAAGGTGGCAAAATGTCACTGAATACTGGCCTAGACAAACATGATAAAGGATGTATAGGTGAATTTATTTCACACCAGTTTTTTAAACTCCAGGAATGTCTTAAGGCATAAAGACCTGGATGACCTTTAATTTTCTTCTGAATTGAATTGAATTAATGCTGAATTCAAAATTTGAAAGTAATTGTTAATCGAGTTAAATGTCTGTGCGTATACGCAGTAACGCTTTTGCACGCTTGCTCTCATTAGCGATCATACCACAAAAACGAGGGGAAAGAGGCTGGGACACCACCAGCCACTCAATGCCTCCTTATCGGACTGCACGCCAACAAGGAGGGGTCCAATCAGAGTCACTCTTTACCCTCATTTCCTGTTTTTCCTGCCAGGATGTCCCGTCACCTTGGTGACCCAGTGACACGCAGCCTCTTAGCAGACTTTTAGCATCCAAGTTCATCAAAGGAGTAGGCCTCAGGAAATTTGTTTAAAGTTTCTGAGAGGGAATTAGTTTATTTCCTAATGGGCACTCATTAGAACAGCAGTCATCTGCCAACTCCACAATTGCTTCAGTTTAACATTTGCTTTTCCTTCATCTTGTTAATTGTGATTGATTTCCCACTTTTTCCTTGCTTTCTTTTTGTTGTTTTTTGGTTCTAACCAACATGCTAATTGTGACTGTTCTCATTACAAATCGCTTGTTATGAGAAAATGTTCGGTCTAGAAATCTTTATAAACAATCTTCATTTAAGTTTCTAGATACTGAACTTACATTATTTAGAAGCTCTGTTCATATTTGTCAGTCACAAGAAAAGAGGGAATTGTAAGTGAATACAGAGAGCCAGGAACAGCATAGACATGGAACAACCAAATGATAAGCTGTGAGTATATACAGCTTTGGGCAGGCCTGGGGGGATGACATGTATCAGTCAGCCAACACCTGTTGTGCTTAAAGCAAGCTAAACTTTGTTAACCATTGCTTAAAAGGTCTTTAACCCTGTTTAGTGTGGTGGTCGCTCCTTTTAAGTTACTGGCAGTTTGGTAATCCCTTAAACCTGAGCAGGCACATGCAGAAAATAACAAGATTTTTCCCAAAAACACTAAGAACTGATTCTAGTTGGAGTATTTGGTGATTAGGGGGACAGTTAGAAAAAATAAAGCAGTAAAAAAAAGTTCTTATGCTATTCCTGAGGTTCTAATTTTTAACCCTTATTGGTGTAGTTTCGTGATTTAAAGTGTAAATCAGGAATATTTAACACACGGCCTGAGCTCATATGCCACATGGATAGTACAAATACTACTTGATGGTGGGGTTTTGTTTAAATATAGTGTTCCATGTCAATAAGAATGTCTGTGGCTGTCCAAACTTTTCATTTCATCCATGTCAAAGGTCAGAATAACCACAAAACATGATACTTTTTATAGAAAGACAAGGAAAATCCTGGAAGTTTTTTCCATTTATTAAATATAGGATGGCTTTTGGCCTGTAGCCTATCCCAGCTGTCATAATGTGAGGGCTGAGTGCACCCTGGTCCGGTCATCGGTCTATTGTAGGGCTCATGTTTTGTTTTGTTTTTAATTGGCTATACAGCAGCGGTTTTAATAGTCTTTCTAACTTACTTGAGAACCAATTGGTTTGTATGTATCCCATGATGTAAAATGGGTTGTGCACTCCCGGTGCAAACCATTTTAAGATCTAAATAGGACACCGAGAATAGAAGCAGCTAGAACCAGCTGCAATCGTCGAGGTGGGCGAATTGATCTAAATATTAATAGTATGGATACAAACACTGGTATTAGTGTCAAATTGATACTAGCATGATAGGACTGATACTTTGTTTGCTTGTATCTTTTAAGTTCAGTATGTAGCCCACTGAATTGTTTTGAGTTATTTTTTGGAAATGAAAAATATAACTTAAACATGTACAATGAAAAATGTCTGAACCTTTCTGTGTGACTGTCACATCTGTTTTCTACAGCCTTTACCACACAACAGAGTTTGAGCGAGATTTTGCTTTAGAGACAGTCACATTTACACTCCAGGTCTCCAAAAGGTTCAGTTTAAATGTGTCATATGTATTTGCGAACTGATAATGATTCTTCCAATAAGTCATGACACACTGCTCTTCCCTACATAAGCTGCCTTTATAGGTTAAAAGTATCGGTATTTGCATCAACAATACTGGCCCCATATCTTCTTGGTATCAGCTAAAGAATTAGCAGTAGCACAAAGCGCTAGCAGACAGGCTTACCCTGTAATGTTAATGTGATCCTGTCATTTCTATTCAAATGACAAAGTAAAATATCTACTTTTAGTTACTCATAAATCACTTGCCATGACTGCTGAAGCGCTGAAAATGTTACATAAACAGACAAACACAGCGGCCTGTCAGTCTGTCATCACATGTCTCCATATGCTCTTTGTCCTGTTGCTACAATCAGGTGTGATCATCACACCTCTCTCAGTGATGGTCTGACTAAGGTTACTGCTGATGTAGCTGCAGTGCATTGGGCTGAACTGATACTTTTTGGCTACCAGACTTCAGTGCCAACACTATGTGGTCATTTATGCATTTTCAGGTTTATTTACATATATTACTACACATGTGATCAAAGCAAATTCAGAAGTCAGAGCAAAAGATTAAACGTGTACCCTTGCTGGAACATTCTCCATGTGTGTGTTCCTCTGTGGGTTATGCTAAAGGTCAGGGTGAAGCTCAGGGATACATCTAGGCACACGTTCACCCTTCCGCCCCCCTATACCGATTTCCCCCTTTCATTCATAATAGGGTTAATGAGATCTGTCACCACCTCGGCCCTGCGTTTATTATGAGTGAGTTCTTTCCTGTGTCAGGTAAAAATAATCGAGAAGTTCCACATACGCTTTTAGCCACCGGGGTCCTCTGGGGTCCTGGATGGCTGACTTGTTTTTATTGCAGCTTCTCTAGGGGGACATGTTGGATGGAGAGGAGGACAAAAAGGAAGTGACTTTAGGTTTTAGCTTGAGAGTAGAGAATGTTGTCAACACCTCTTAAGGATTCTAATTTTACTGCTAAATGCAGCTATTTAAATATTTGAACAGTAGAAAAAAAGTATGTGATGCTAGCAAGCTGAAGACAGCAAGCTAGCTAGTGTGTTATGCTAAATGCTAATTTCTTGCTTACACGTCAATACAAGTGGAATGAAAGTTGCTCTGTTAGCAGGAATGATGTTTCTAAGACTCTAACTGCTCCACCACCCAAACTGTTAATATTTTAACACAAACTATTAGTGCTGAAGAGCTACTATTTTGTGCAAAGGATGTTTTCGAGAATGTTCTGTTGCTGAAAAGACAAGCGGTCCGAGGGTCACAAAAAAACCTCTGTTCTTGATAAGTGTTGCATGTACTGAAACACTGGTGAAAATTACGTAAATTGCAGCAAAAACGTTGGGGAAAAGGTCTTAATTATGAAGGATTAAATAATTGCGCGACCTCCTTTAAGTGGCTATTGTTAAAGTGCCTCATCTACTTCATGACAACAGATAGCAACCTCCACCTTTAAACCTATGCCCCTATTTTACACACTCAACTGACATCCACTTTACCTTATTGCCATAAACAAACATGCCACCTGCTGTGATAGCAATAATCCCCGAGCTGAAATTTTAATGCACCTGTCAGCAAATGCGGACACCCACAAGAATTTGCACCCACCCACACGTTCTCGCTACACGGGAGCCGTCTATCCCAATGGGGGTAGAGATGTAGGTCCATGTAGGCCAATGTCAGTGTTAGAAGAAGCAAAATATTTTCATTGCCAGGGTATCTGTTCGTGTCAACAATCTGATGTGTGCACCAGGTTGAGATATGCGGTTCCCATGAGGCCCGTGGCCTCGGCTGCGGGGCAATGGGGGTGAGAAGGGGGTTGCAGGATTGGTTGTTCCCAGATATCAGGAACATGGTGAGTGTCAACACATCCAGAGGGACAGATAGAGTGAGGTCAGGATGTGACAGACGAGTGATAGACGGTGATGATTCTACAATGGAGCCATTCATGTAACTATTTTTTAATGTAGTGAAACAGATTCATTATGATACATTGACCTAAGTCATGAAACAAAAACTTTTGAAAGTCCAGTTGACCAAAATTACACCAGGCAAAACCTTTCAATATTTAATTGGTAGCTATTACAGCAACAATCCTGTTTTAACTAGTTTCCAAAGCATTACAATGTTAATACTTACATAGCTACACAACATAGCTATAATTTATCCTCTTGTCACAATATTAATTCTTGATATCAGCAATTTATTTACTACTAGAGGGAATATCAGTGGTAGTAATAGATATTTATAAATATAATTTATAGATATACACTGTCCTGTTATAATTCGGTTACAATTCAAGTCAAAATATCAATATTTTTGATTACATGTTAATCTATTTCCAACAAATCAATGCTCACTAGTAAAAAAATCACTTGTCACTAAAAACAATATTAAGTGTAGATATCTGCATTTTCAATTTCATAAATAACAGTTTATCAGTGTTGTGTAGCACAGTGTTTGGTGGTTAGCCCTGCTGCTTCACAACAAGAAGCTCCTGAGTTAGTCTACTAGCCGACTGAGGCCTTTCTGGAGGTTTCCCTGTGCTTGCATGGTCCTCCAGCTTCCTGCCACAACCCAAAGACATGCAGAGGGGATTGGCTAATTCCAACTTAGCCATCGGTGTGAATTGTCTATTCTAGTCCTACAAAAGACTGGTAACCTGACCAGGATGTTCCCTGCCTTTTGTGATAGCCCCCCTACAATCCTAATGTGGAAAAATGGAAGAAAACAGATGGATTTAATTTAAACTGGTACAATTGTAAAAGTTTGAAATTTTATTGATACTGACAACAATTATAAATAAGATAAAAATTAATTTCCACTAATCAAAATATCTATTATAGATACTGCTTCATCACTGATCACATCATCACATGTGAAATGTTTTGTTGACATGCCAAACATATCAGAAACGCAGCATGAAATACTGCAGTGACCTACTCTTATAATATGGAATAGCTTTCATTTTTTAGTTCATGTTGTGTTTACATAGTACATGTCCTTCTGCAGCATTTTGTGTAACCAAACTAACTAACGCGACAGGCAGAGCATGGCACAGTTTTGTAATATTAGTAGATTTCTTGAAGCAAAAGGGTTTGGTAAATGTTTATTTTAAGGACTTAATTAAGACCCACGTCTCATTTTTTGCCCCAAGGTCCAATAGCAGCTTAATCTAGCCCTGGTGCGAAAACATTCTGGGGACCCTTTAAGCTCTTGAAATAACACAAAAATCACAAGTGACAAACAAACCTAAGCTAAGGAGAACCGGCCTGTAGTTTTACTTAATTCTGTCTGTGAAATGTAAGTGTGGAATATGATTGCATTACATTCTGCTTGTCTGTTTTCTAAACATGCTCTTATTTTTATCACATTGCCTTCCTTCAACCCTGATACGCCTGCTATCATTGTTGCTTGTTTTTCCACCCCTTCTCTGCTATTTATGTATTATTATTCAGAATTGCAATCTAGTTTTAACATTTGCTGTTCATTTTTATTTTTACTTCTGTCCAAATCCTGGCACTGACATTCAAAAGTTCCACTTCCAGCTGTCATCTTTGTAAAAAGTGTTTTAAAGGAGAAGAGTACAATTAACTCTTTCCCATACATGTCAGAAGTTTAGCATTTAATCTCTATAATACCGTGCTGGTTTCCAGTGTTTGGAAATACATTCCCAAAGCATTTGTCATGCACTAATAGATTTCTGTGGATATTTTTTTTTTTTAAATGTCGTCTCTACTCATCCGTACATGAAGGCCGACACATTGCAAATTGATTGGAACGGCAGATTTATCTTCTCTATCCTATTACTTTTTAACCACTCCATGGTGCTGTCATAATATTAGTGTTACATCTGTCACAACAAGCAGGGGTATATTATCCCTACTGTACTTTTTTTTTTAAGTACAGATTTACCTGGCAATCATTTCATCAACTTTGTACATTTTATAAAACAGCAACAAACCCTCTTGTTCTCTGGGCTCAGTGGGTTCTGGTAAGAGTACAGTACATGTTATAAATGACATGTTACTGCAGAGATGTCTGTTATTGACTGTTATGTTAAGGTTTACTCCACTGGTTTAAATTTCCAACAGCATCATTTGTTTAATACTAATAAAAACTATGAGGAACAATAAATTACACCCTTAAAATTTTGGCATTTTTTAAAAAGTCTGTGCTGTAGAAAAGAGCCAGTGAACTTAGCCATGATCATTAATGATATTTGGACTATAAAATAATGATTTACAGTAAATTAGAACAGACAGAAGAAGCAGACCAAGGCTTTACCCTTGAGGGGCATTTGGGGAACATTTGGTTCCTCTTTGACCTGCCGTCTGCGCCAATCTCAGTCACACCACCGCTGCGCCACTCGTCCCTTGGAGACACCGACAAGGCCGAAAATGGCCTTCACTGGAGAATGTTTAGCCTTATCTCATGAGCAACATCTTGGGAAAATATTTGTGCATTTAAAAATAATTGTCCCATACATAACAATGAATTAGAGCAAGGGCTAAATGGGATAAAAGACTGATATTGTGAGATAAGCACAACCACCAGGAAAGGGATAAGTGGTAATTGTTCATAAAAACCTTTTAATGTAACTCAGTTTTCCTGATTACTGACAACTATGGGTAGGCCAGCCTAGTATCATGAAAAGACACATAAAAAACACAAAAATTGCCAGAAATCATTTTGTAAATTGTGTGTTATCATAACACACCTTTTGCTTTTAAAGTCCCTTTTTACAATGTAACTCTGATCACCTAGTGTTCAGGTCAGTAAGTATACTGACATGTGAAAAGCCAAAAATGCATAGACATGTGACACATACATGAAGCAGTGTGTTATTTATATGCAACAAAGTGTCTAATAAGAAGTTACATTTTTACATGTTTTGATATTTGATGTAATGATATTGTAGTTATGAGTTGTTTTGGTTTTACTGACTGTATATAATAGATGGACGAAGCCGCTGTGACATCACACATTGGTTACTGAAGTTTTGTCGTGAAAACTTAAGCTGAGCCCTTTTGCTCTCACCATCTCTGGGTTTTAAAATCATACGGAATTTAGGAAAAGCAGATTTTGATTTTTCCCTCAAATTATGATTTTTTGAAGAGTTAAAGGAGTGTGTGTTAGCTACCCTCCAGTAACTGAATGGTGGAACTGCTACTTACATGTGCTAGTTGTAAAATTGTGACCGTCTGTGCAAAAATAACCTCACAAGAAGTTGTGAAGCTAGCTGAACAGGACTCCGGCAGATGTTCTGTGTCACTGAGGCTTTTGTGCACTCAAACACCAAATGGTAGGCTACTCCCCTAAAGGCCGCCCTTTTCCATAGAATTTCTGAGATAAGGTATCAGTGTTGCCGTGAATCTGCACCTCCTTGTCCTTAGTAATCAGTGTCCATGTTTACATGAGTATGTATCTTCTCCCTCTAGGACTGGATTGTTAACACTTGAAATATGTTGCTGCACAGATATTTATGTGTAGCTAAACTTTTACTTTTCTTTCAGTTATGTTTTTATTTTCAAGATACCCTGAACTGCAATACAGAAAGAGGGGTGTATCAAGTGGAGAAAAAATGAGACTGACAAAGAGAAAAAGAAAAGAAGGGTAAAGGAGAGGTTAGCTGGGAGGCAGACATAGGAAGGAGGAAGTTCATCCACCTGTGTCTGATTTACAGCAGTCGGATATAATCTCCCTGACCAGGGAGAGATACAACTCTTTTTTCAGATCGATCTGCTCTACAGGACTACATAGGATGAGGCCTGTTCTTGATATCCGACTACAGATATGAAACAAAGGAGGTAATGGCATCGCACTATAGGAAACGTATGGCTGTGCAGTTCAGAGATCAAAGACGAAGAAATTTCAAATGTTTCAGATTTGTTATGTTGGCTTTAAAGATAAAGTGTATTGCTGGGTAAAGGAGGTGAAAAACTATTTGCACTGTTAATCTGTTCAGCTGACGTGGCCCAAAATTGCAACTTCAGAAATGAACATTAAAAGTCAAATTTTGTAAAAGAAAGATAAATTCAGTCGCTGCCAGAGCGTTCTGTTGTAATGTGTACCTGCAATTAAAACCTTAAAGGTCGGCAATGCAATAGAATTGACCATCTTACTCTCGGAAACACTCATGGAAACACAGATCCTGAGATTTCCCTTGCTGTTTCTTAAATATTGTTTGTAAGAATAAGGTCACACACCACCCTCCACCGTCGAGAAGGAAGTCCCTAACTTACTTGTATTATTTTTCTCTATACTTTTATATTATATACATGTGTCATATATATTATACATATAAAATATAGATAGGCGTGCATGACTCCATTACTTGTTTCAAAGTTCACCATTGCAGCTTTTCTTCCAAAGACAGTTGCAAACTTTATTTGTTATTAAAAAATCAGAAACCAGTAAAGCATTAAAATAATATTAAAGGTAAAACTGACTTTATACTAAACATCAATAAGCAATGAAGTAAAGGATAGATTTGCAATTGAAAAACAACCAGATTAAAATTATGTTTATTGTTTATATATAATGGTATGCTCTCTGTTTACTTATTCCATTAATTTGTGCAGTGCAAAAAATATTTTATGAGTATCCAGTGTACCATAACAATTACATTCACCCAAAACATTTTATATAATCTGTTTTATTTATTTGTATTTTTATTATCAATTATCAAATTGTAGTGTTTTTAAGATGAAATATATTGTATTATTGCATTATTACTATTCAGCGAGCCTCATTCACAGCGTGTCAGTTAAATAATGTCAAATTAAGCTTTTGCATCTGTCTTGTTTTTAGCAGAAATAAAGAGCCTCTCTCCCTACTTGTTGCATTTTAATCCAAACCACATTTATTTCTTGTCCTAAGCAAGTAATGCTGGGGCCTAAACCTGACCAAAAAGGCAAAAGTTTAAACTACGGGTGGAGACGAATCTAAACGGTGAGAGAACATGGACCAGTTTTTCAAGTTTCAATCTCGTGGTTTTCCCACGCTGCTGACTTCTTTAATCTAAGTGTCAGTTTCCACTGGGCGATAGCCATCAAAGTAATGTTTATCAATGTTAACAATTTACAGTGTTGTGTCATTTCACAAATGTACATGCCACCTTCAGTTCACACACTTATTAACAATAATTATAAAGTGTTTCCAAGTGCCATTGTGGTTAGCATGTAGCTGGTAGCTACAAACACAGAAGCTAGAAAGAACTGCGTTCCAGTTGAAGCAAACACAGACAAACCACCAAAGCAGACAGACAATCATTAACAAAAGTGAAAGATAAATATTTTCATGCGTAGACAGACAGAAAATCCTGCTCACTTGTATTTCTAAAGACTTTCTTACTCAAGCGCCCACACTACAACTATGCACGGAAGGGCTAATCAGCAATTAGTGATTAGCTATGTCGTGCCACTGTCACAACCCCGCCACAGTGTCATTTCCTGGCTCCTGGGACCCTGCTGACTGACACCCTCCGCTTCTTTCACTCTTTCAGATCCCTCTCAAAGAATCAAATGAAGCCGCTCCGGCCACTCACTACGTCGTCCGCACACCCGCGGCCTCCTCTTCCCTCCCTCTTTTCTCTAATCACGGGTGAAACAGGCCTCTGCTCTCAGAACAAAGGGCGCTGTTTGTTTTTTGTGCAGGCCTTTTATTTCAGGCGTGTTCCTTCGTGTGCGTGCGCTGGCCTTTGATGTATACCACACCGACGTTCGCCGACTGAACGATCCGAGCCCCTCTGCGGCAGCACGCAGAGAGGAAGAAGACGGGAGGGTTTACAAAGGAGAGGAGAAGTCTTTTCCTTCCCTCTCAATCACTGATGAACTCTTTCTACAATTGAATGTCTTAGCCTTTCATTTAGCTCGACTCAGATCTGAGCTCTGTGCAATCAGCTTACGTGACATTGAACTTTTCAACCTCAACAATGCAGTGGTGATGTGGGCCATTCCTAAGTTTAGCTCAAACTAGTTAGACTCGTAATGCCAATATGATTTCTTTTTCCTCCCTACCCCAGCTGCTGATCACAGGAAGCTTTAAGCATTCTTTTTGTGCTATTTGTCTAGACAGACTCTGAATCACATAAAGGTACACGAGCATTGTCAGAACATATAAAACTAGCCAAGGCAAAGAAAGCTACCACCCGATCGCCCGATAGGAGGGAGTCCCCTCTCTGAGATAAAGAGACAGACAGCTGATGAAGAGAACGACGCCGATAAGACGGTGTTGCACGATGAGTCCCTCGCTTCCCCGGCCCTGCAAAGTGAGGAGCTCATACACACATTTCTCCATCGTCTACTGGATATCACGCTTCAGCTGACACAGAGAATGCCAGAGTTTTGTGTGTGTGTGTGTAGATGTGTGTAGATGTGTGTGAACAGAGCAGAAAAGGTGTGAAAAGTCTGACTTCTAATTCACCTCTTTCTGCATAGGGGTTAATTGTTCCTTCCTATCCGGCTTACTTGAGATTTAACAAAAGGGGGGTCTGAAGTGGCGTCTTCAGATCTTCAGAGCCAAACATCTCCCTAAAGACTGACTCGTCCTCCACATCCGACATAATCTTTTATTTTTGTAATTATTCAGTCAGCTGAACTTAAATATGGACACCTATTTCAAACAGAAGGACCCCTTCTCCTCTCTGCTTGATAAGCTCTCTGTGTTCACGCCAGGCTCTCTGACCAGGCGGGAGCTGTTTGGAATAACACATCTACAAAACAAACAAAACAGACTGTTATCAGGCTGGGATCAGTCACTCCATTAGACAGTCACTAATGCTGTTTATTCTCTGCAGCAGTCCACAAGGGGGCAACGTTTGTAGGCTGCACATGTGACCTGACCTGCACTGCATACAGTATCCATACTGATCTGAGCACTTCACTTGTAGGTGACAAGCGCTCAAATACTCCTAATGCAAGCTGAAAAACACAGAGAGAGAGGAATGCTGATGTGCTAAACCGTCCCATAATGCACCGAGGAATAGGAGAGGCCGCTCACAGCAGTGCAAATTTAATAAAGTGAGGGTGTTGGTGAGATAGCTGCAGAGAGATTGAGGGAAAAAACAAGTATTAAATGTTTGAAAAGACATCACACTGGCTCTTTTTGAAGTCCAGTTGATGGTAGCACTAGAAAGTTGCTCCATGGCTGATGCTCATATGTGCACTGGATCACCAATCCATCATTTTTTTTAATTCTTTAATTGACTTTAGAATGTCAAATAAACCATTAAGAAAGATTCAGTCAACTCCTAAATGTAACTGTCAAGATATGTTATTTTATTCTGCACTCTGCCAGTGTAAAAGTGCTACATCAGATAGCGTACTTCAGACTATCATGTGGTCCTGTTTATTATGGAATGTGATACGGGATTTCACACATATATTTGCCAATACTGGTGAATTACAGATATTGTATCATATTTATCCATCGGCCCCAAAATTGTAGCATAGATTAGGGTTTGTTTGCGACTAATTTTAGGAGGAGAAGGAGCTGAAGTTCCTGCAGTACACCACTCTCTCCCGTCCTTTTCTTTATGAAGAAGAATGCCCACAGGCTCAATAAGCCACAGGCGATGTGGGAAGTGATATCAACACAAATAATCACAACTTTCAGTAAACACGATGCTCTGCAAAGTGAAATGTATATTTTAAAAATGTTGCACACCTTTGGAGAAAGTTCAGTTGCAACTTCCAGTAACAAAACACCACAGAAGAAAAAGAGAAAGTGAATAGTGTTCCTATCAGACTTTACAGTCAAATGCCTCATTTTGATCATATAAGTTGGTTTATTAACATGTCAGATCAGATGTATCTTCTGAATCTCCATCCCGAATTCAAATTAAATTCCCTCCTTCCCTCCACACACTGGTAGCCCGACCTGGTAATACCATACATGCCCCACAAAGGCTCATAATTGCCAAGTGCTATTAGATGGCCAAACGGGATTATGTCTTCAAAAGAAACATTAGCTGTCTTTAGGAAGGAGTGCGAGGGATTGGGGCACTCGTGCACCCCCCGCCAACCCACTCACCCCCTAATCTGGCAGGAGACCCCTTCAGTCACACTCCTCCACCTGGCTTCCATTACCTCTCCACAAATCCCTAATCCCTCCGTTTGTTTTCCCGGATAGAGACCAAGAGGAGAGGAGGCAAGAGCTGGCTGAGGAGGAAAGGGAAGGCAAGGATTTGGCGTCAGGGGTTGATGGCGAGTGTGGGGAGCGGCTGTTTGGAAATGCTGATTTAGCACAGTTAAAGCTTTTTGTTAACGTAACATAGGTTTGCCTTTCATTTCTATCTAGTGGGAAGAAATATGTGTGTGTGTGTGTGTGTGTGTGTGTGTGTGTGTGTGTGTGTGTGTCTGGCCTCAGCGGTCTCCTTTCTTTAATAAAAGTATTGTTTGTGTTTCTCCTGATTGGGAACACATTGGGCCTGGGTCGGGCCCTGACGGGTCTGGGGTCCGGGGTCTGGGAGACAGACCGGGGGTCCTGTTCTCTGGGGGTCTCTCCTCTGGTCCTTCCTCTCCTCTCCTCAGAAGTCCCGTCTGCTCGGGGGGCCACAAGGGGCGGCGGGGTCACCCCTGAGAAGTGTCCCGCCGCGGGATGACCCCTCGCTGCCTCTGTCAGGGGGTAACCTTAGTCCCCCTCCTAATGCACCCCCTCCCCCGCAGGGATGTAATATACACACACTGACACAAGCCAGTCACCAAACAGCCACACACATGCACACACGAAAATCACATACCCAGGCCATTGTTCTCTATACACACATGCACGTTCACACCCTTTTGCTCACCCTTCCCCTTACCAGACACACACATACACATTACCAAAAGAGACCGTCATGCTGGTTGAGCCCGGCTCTGCCTGTGTGGCTTCAGCTTTGTTGTCTTGACGACGCCCCGTGTTTGAGATCTCCACATCTGATAGTGTTAACATGATCAGATTCAAGCTGTTTCGGCCTTGTAGCTGATCCGGAGACACAAGCAGAGCACAACATAGAAAAGAAAGAAAAAGAAAAAAAAATTAAGCAGTGGGATGGCAAATAGGAAAATCATAGGATGTGAAAATGATAGGAAATTGAAGTCAGGGATGGAGACAGAAAAAGCCACACCACACCTCCACTCAGCATGACCAGCGAACACATGGACCCTATATTAGCTCATGGAGTTAACAGGCAGCAGCGGCGCTCTGACATGAGCTCATGTGTTTGGACAGATCTGCTGAAGGTTTAAGACCAGTACCGAAGCCTTATCTGATCCCCAGATAAAGTCTCACACTAAGAATGAGAGGAAAACACATGCACGGAGGCAGCCAGTGCGAATGAATGGTGAGAGGCGAGCAGGGCAGAAGGAGAAACGGGGCTCTTACGTATGGGGAGAGAAAGAAAAAGAACGACTCGCTCTGGCTACGCATAGAGATGCAAAGATCACAAGTGGGTCCTGAGAGACCCCCTGAGCATAGAGTCGACACTGGGTGTGTGTGGGTGATGATGTCAGTGTGAATTACAACAGCGCGGACAGACATGTGAAAAAAAGTCACTGTGGGCCTCAGTATGTGTTATTTTATATCTTCAGGTTTTATGAATGATTGGGACATCTGTACGAACATGTGTGGCACACGTACATGCAAACTGGGAAACGGTGCATTATTATTGAGTTTTAATGGAAGACGTTATGGGTTGAATTCTGTTAATGTTGTGAAATTGTTTTCTTTTTGCTTGTGCTTTTCTGCATTTTGTGGTTGCATATCAACTTACATTTTAGCTGCTTTCTAATTCTTACTCCTCAGTTTGACAGCTCACTTGATTTCGGCCCTGAAAAGTCACTGCTGCTTGCACCTCACTCATTTTAAATGATGATAATCCTGCTGACACTTGCTTATCTAACACTAAGACTTTAGGTTTTTCATTTTAGCTGTCACTTGAACGTCTTTCAGTAATTGTAATTCAACTTTTCTCAAGATTTAAAATGTATAACACACTAAGCAGTTGTAATAAAGGCTTTGTTTCAGTGCCTACACTGAGACTTGTTTCAGATTTCCCACTTCAACTGCTTTGATCAAATAAACTCCAAAATATTAGCCTTGAACAGTCTGGTTTCCTCTGTTTTTAAATGTATATGGTTTAAAGCTTTTTGGGGATTCATTCATTCTTATTTAAAAATATGCTACATGGCAGCTTTTCTCTGTGGTCCTCGGGTGTTTTATTAGTAGCCACAGAGTCTTCAGAGAGTTGCAGTTGTTATAAAAAATTAAAGTACATCCTCCCAAAGCCTTGAATCCAGCCCGTCCACTTGCAGTCAAGTTTTGGGTTTTGCGTTCATTACATTAAACTTTTCACATCTGTATGCTGTTCCATTCTTGCATCATCAAATCTGTACACGGCACACATCAGTAGACATGAACAGCCACAGATCGCCGAGGCTTTGGTGCCCAGCGTGATGTTGCTTCCTGCAGGAAGAGGGAGAGCAGAGGAAAAGCAAAACAGGACATCTTCAGATCTGTCAGGGGAGCAGCCCCTCTCCTCCTCCTCTGCCCTCGGGGGGAAAACTCACCAAAGGAAGCGCTCTCGCCCTCTCCTTTTATCCCCCCTGTTCTGCCCTGGCCCTGCTCTGCTCTCTCTGGGACATGTTCTCCTTTTCGCTAGTACTCCTCCTTTCCTCCACCACTCTGAATTAAACAGTGATGAATGTCACCTTGCACAAGGGGATATTCGGATGGCTGCCTGTTTTCCATAGACTGAATGTAATTATTTTGATGCGCTTTGTTTATTAAGTCAACTTATAAAAGACAGCTGCTGACTGCAAGGTTCATTAGTGAATAGTAGCAAAGTATCTACCTTGGATAACTTCATATCAGTAGTTACCATACACTGTGCAGATCTTATCTAATGCCAGTAGAGTTCGTGTTGAGAAAAAAAATCAAACATGTTATATTTATTGAAGATTCTTAATTTTCATAATTATTCTCACACACGCCTGTTGTTGCAAAGTGGATACTCCTGCTATACATTTTCAGCTCTATGTAAAGTTACATGAATAGCGGGTTGTAATGGGAGCCAGAAGAGATTCTTCTGTGTTCCATTTGGAAAGACTAAACTTAAACTCTCATCTCATTCTCCGTTCCCAAGTAGCCCACCCCTTAACCATCCTTGAGGTTACCACAGCCACAGTTTCTGCTGCTTATGCGTGTGTGTCAGTGAGTGAGTGCAAAGTGTTTTTCAAATCTGCGAGATTTTGCCTCTCCGTGTGTGTGTCCCATTGCGTGATTTTCCTGTTTGTTATTTTGGTCAGAACGGAGGCTGAGGAGCTGGAATCGGAGAGGTTTGTGTGGCGTGCCATATGCAGAGAGTGACACGCCGTTGGCCGAGCATAGTGTGTTTTAGTGGTGTGTGTGGTTTCGAGATCCCATCATCGGACTCTGTTTACTGGACATGTTTGAAGTCGTCAGCAGTGGCCTCGAGAATCATCTCCTAGCATCTATTCAGTGTAAAATATGCAGAAAGAAAATAAGAGTCGAAGCCAAAATGAAGCGTTTCTTTTTGTATTCTTTTGTGATTTTTGCTTTCATTTCAGACCATAACTCAACGCTTGTCCCCCCCCCCCCCCCCCCCCCCCCCCCAAAAAAAAACCCTCTGTAAATGCATGGGTGGCACCTGACCCAGCAGTTCCTGTTAGACTAATAGTAAAATTGCCAATCATTAGCAAAGCATGCTATATCACTCCATTTATGAATAATCAAGAGATGCTGCGATAGAGAAGAAGCTAAACAATACAGAAAGGTAATGAGAGAGGGAGAGAAAGCAGGTAAATAGACCATAGTGGACAGCTGGCGTTCAGACGAGGCTGCCTGGCTTCCCACTGCTGTCTTTCCATTTGGAGATTAGATAACATCGCTTACCTTATTCACTCCAGCCCACATAGTCTCTGCTCTATTGTACACGGGTAGACTGGCATGTTGAGGAAAGGAAGAACAACCTTGCCTGGTTGCCCTAACAACACTGCGGTTCAAAGAGAGGCTGTGAGGTGGGAAAGAAAGAGAAAGAGAGAGTATGGGCTATTTATGCAGGGCTTGTGCTTTTGCAGAAAATTGTATCCAATATTTTTTTTAGCATTCCTTAAAGAGGTGCTAAGTTTTTGGTGCAAACAAAATGTGACACTGTGTTCCTCAAAGCAATTCCCAAGATTTAAGAAAAAAAAGGCTTATATGATTACACAAAGCAAGCATTAAGCAGAAATAGGCATAAAAGTGGGAATTACGACAGACTTCTCCTTCCAGAAGTGTCAGATTAGAAGGCAACACACCTGCCACATCCTCTGTCCTTCTTCACCAAGCTTACACAGAGACCACCAAAAGCGGGGTGCCACCAGCACAGCACATGAAGTATAGCTCTGCCGTTCTGCACCATTAACTCGCACTGTTCTCACACGCAGCTCTACTGTAAAGGTCATTCTGTTCACCTCTGATTCTTCACCATCTTTCAGCTGCAGACCCCCCCCACCCCCACCCCAGTCTGTATGAAGGAAGTGGGTGAAGAAGTCTCAAAACATTGCTCACACAGCTCTTCGTGCACATGGAAGAAAAGAAAAAAATTAAGAGTGGTTAACAAGCCGCCGTTTGAGCGTTCTCCTCCCGTTCCTTGTCACCCCCGCGCTTTGATCTGTCTTCGGGGTGTCAGCTGGCAGCCATGTTTGTTTGCCCAGCGAGGTAGGCTACCTGTGTAATTACCTCTAACGAAGTGACTTGTTTTGATTTGGACTGAAATCTAATCCCCCCGGCTGGGATGAAGATGTGGAAATGGGTTTGAGGTTACTTGGGGATTTTGAAGTGGGAGTCTGGCTGTGACTAGCTGGGTTGTTTCAGGGAGGGTGAAGAGGTTCAGCCGGTGAGTATTAAAAGGAATGCTGTATTGTGAGGACAGCAATTTTGGCTTGATGTGAGTTTGGATTGTTACTGTTCATATCCACCCAGTGCTTTCACTGTCACTGTTAAAGCCCTGTTTATTTCCCGTGATGCCAGTCTATTTGCTTTTCACATAAATATAACAAGTTTATGCACAGTTCTGAGGGTCTAAGCATACCTACAGTTCAGCTCAAAAGTTCTCCCCTAGCTCAAAAACACATACAGTACATACACACTGCTGATCCTGTGAATCATTTAAGGTCTGGCAACAGACCAGGAAAACCTCAAAGAGAATCTTGTTGGCAGGAGGCTGCAGCACTTCACCTCTCATTGAAGGTTAGCGAGAACACAATGAGGCTCTCCTCTGCCCTGGACTCTACTTTCACCTCTCTCCACATCTCCTTCTACGCTTTAACTCATCATTGGAGTTGTCCAGTAGTCTCCTTCTCCCCCACCTTTTTATCACGCATCAATCTTCATGCTCTTTTGCATTACTGTATACCCACATACACGGCTTTAAGGGGCCTGAGTGCAAAAGTTTGCCATGGCTCCCCACTGACCCTCTCACCTGAGGCGGGTGAGTGGAAGCACATTTTCTAATCCAGCCCAGCCCACATATATGCACTGTTTTCACTTAATTTTTAATCATGATACATTCATAAGTATGCAATAACACAAAGTATGCAAATTAAACAGTTTTACAAATGTTATTCCTCCTTTCTTTTTATTGTGTCATTGCAAAACTTTTTTTTTTACAGTAACTTCTTCTGCAAAACCAAACTCACTGCTTCTTCCCTTTTTGATGAATGTCCATTACACAGGACTTAGTGAAGTGGCAGACCATCCAGTTTCCCACAGACTTATGTTTAGAAAAGAACTGCTAACTGAGTCTGATGAAGGGCAATGTACGGTCATGAGTGGGGATGCGGGATGCTCTCATATAATTGTCTGAATGTTTCAAAGTGAGGGGATGGATTGTACAAAGAGGGGAAGTGTCTCTTAAACCTTCTGCGGAGTGACACCCACAATAAGCCGTTTCCATTTTGTGCAAACTCGTGAGTACACATCTGACACCTCAAAACTAAGAGTACGGTGCATGCATATATCTGCACACAGCCTCTCTGCATTCCACACTCAAACATTAATTCATACGGGCAGGGATGCAAAAGGAGATGCAGGGGGAGATTCTGGTGGTCAGTGTTTATTTGCTCTATCTCACGCTCTTCTTTCTGAGAGGAACAAGAGCCATGTTGGGGACGCCACATGAGGGCTGAGGGTACATCCTTCTCCTTCCTCTTCATCTCTTCCCTCTGTCCCTCAACCCACCCCCACCCCTCCCTTCTCTTTCCTGCACCTCATAAGGATTCCATTCAAGAGCAGCGGCGTGTTGTTGATGTTTAATAATGCAGGCGAGCTAGATGCAAATGAACCAGAAACCAGCCCAGTAAGATCAAACTAGGACAAGCAGTGAGAGCTGTCTCTCCCAACAGCTGTCCAGGACAGATGCACCACTGCTTATGGAAGACAGGAACCTCTGACCTCACATAAGATTATTAACCATATTTTAATGTATAATAACTGTAAATAACACATTAAGTCAAATATTATCATGTGTATTTCACATGTTTTTCTTCCCATAGATATGAAGAGTCCCTGATAGTGTTAAGTAAGATTAAAAACCTCTTCATAAGCTTTGTTTTGGGGATTTTTCACCTTAAATTCCCAACTTTATGAAACAGAATAACATGCTTTCATTTGCTAGTGCTTAAAGGCAGTGTTTCTTCATTCACCCATATCAAAATACATATGCACACAAAAGGCACAGAGCACAGCTTAATCTGTCATTGTGCTATTATTTTTAAGAAGCAGAGGCTCCCTTGGGGGAAAATGGGAATGTAGGATGGTTTAAGAATATATTGGGAAAAGGGATAGTAGAAAAAATGGGACATTTTAAAAAGCCTTAATAAATAAGAATAGACCATTTTTAACAATATGAGGGTTCAAATTAATTCAAAATAAAACTAAGACAATAATAATAATAATAATAATAATAATAATAATAATAATAATGTATTAATTTAATCAAAACTGTGATAATAACGTTATCAACAACAACAATTATTATATAATTATTATTGTTATTGATGATGATGATGACGCTATCACAGTTAAGATTAAATTAATAAATTAGAAAAAAATACTTTTGTACTTTTATACTACTACTAATAATAATAATAATAACAACAACAACAACAACAATAATAACAATAACAATAATAATAATAATAATAATATAATAATAATAATAATAATAATGTTGTGAAAACTTACTGTTTTTGCTCCTGCCTGTTATCAGAAGCCGGCTGGTCGTCTCCAGTCCGGTCGGTTGCTCTCCGGTCCCGACCTGACCTGGTGGTTCCGTTCGCCACATTCCACCCGCATGCGCAATTATAAACATCCTAGTCCCAGACCTGCGAGTGCAGGAAGTGCAAGAGAACAGGAATTCCACTCTTTCAAATTAGATTGAGGCCCGTTACAATGATGGCTCCTCAGCTCACTGGAGGCCTGCCTCACGCTCACATTATAGGAAAACTATGGCCTGGGAGTTGTACCTATGTGGGAAATAAGTTGTGGCTGCGAGTCTATCATAAAAAGTAAACTAAAGTAAAAGTAACTTAAAAGAGCAAAACATTTAAACACTGTTTGTTTTAGAATTATTGTGATTTGGATAATGTCGGTTTTTGTAGTCATCAGGAAGATGGACTAAATTGATATGGGCTAAAATCTATATCGCAGGCTTGTAATACACATACTAAACATGCTCCTAACTTTAGGTGCATTTACATGAATATAAATGAAATATTTTTTAGAAGTTATGGAAGTCTATCGGACTGTGTGTGGGTGGTGGGCCGGCGAGTTGGAGGCTTTTTATTGGGAAGTTTTTCCACGAGGTGTCTGGGATCAAGCGATAACTTGAAAAGACTTTTGGAGGATGTGTATTTATCTAGGAAGAAGACACGGACTACTCTTGTCTCTCTGTGACAGTCTTTTGAGTCTCAGGAGTGCACGCCGCTATCTCGCCCATCGGATCCAGAAAATGTGCAGGGATAGTATTCATATCTGCTATCATTAAAAACAGGCAGAAATAATACGAAACAACAAAAAAGTGTTTGTGAGGTGGATTTTTATTCGTGGGGTGTTTTTTAAAGCAGTTTTTGACAATTGCTAACGTGTCCGTGCAGAGAAGAAAACTTCAAATAATTGGAAGACATTTTTTAAAAAAAATCATTGTTACTCTTCAGTTATACACTCTTTTATTATTTTTTCTATTTTCTAAGTCTACAGGCGAGGTTATTTATAGTCTATTTGTTTTTATTGTATGTCAAAGTTACCTTAAAAACAGGCTGTGCGCTCACATTAACATTCCTCAGGGCTGTCCTGAAGCCTGTAACTACTACAACCAGTTCAGGTTTCAGGGTCCTTGTTTTGTTTACGGATTGTAGACATGCTGTTTACAGCTTTGTTATGTGACGTGAAGCGCGTGCGCGGCGCGCAACAAACCCTTCCTCTATTAGGTTACAGGTAGCCTAATGGAGAGAGACGGAGCATAATAATAAAATTGCCCTAAGACCAGCAGCTTGAACCTGAAGAGACAAATGTCAAGTAAGTCCTCTTACAACACAGAGAGAGAAGAAAAAAAACATTTAGAGCCAGACTACCTGAACCGGAACCTAACGGGGTTACGTGGGGTCGTTTAGGCTAATTATTTTGTGACAGCAGCTGACCTTTATCATAAATTGTAACGTTTTATTATTATTATTATTATTTTCAAGACGTCATAGATTACAAAGGTAACAGACTGTGGAATTACCTTATCAAAAGGCTATATTTAAATAAGCACACCCGTTTTGAAAGAAATTGCTGATTAAGTTTTGCTATTTAGCATTTTAGCCTAAAAGCGGTGAGATACAGGGTTTTACGGGTGCTGCACGGGGGCCACCGGGGAAGTTTGAAAGGGTTAGAGGACTACAATAGATAATTCAAAGGGATAATAATGGGCTATATTTTGTAAAAGTTCCTTATTTCCAATTAAATTCAAATGAATTTTATATATATATATCTATATATATATAGATATAGATATATATTGAATGATTTTCCCCCCCTTTATTTTTCTTGCAGAAGTGCAGAAGCAGAAAACAGAAGAAAGCCACAGACTTTTTGTGGAACAATAAAAGAAGACTAAACAAGTCCTGGAATCACGAGGTAAACCTAAACATTTAACAGCCGGGACAAAAGGGTTTATTTTTGTGATTTCTACTTTATTTGCTTAAACGCAAACCACTCCACATAAAGATGCCCTGTATAAATGAGCACTAGGCAATATGCTTTCAAGTGCAATGGGAATAAACCTATAACTTTTTAAAGTGTAACTTAACGTCCATTTATAAGCATTCAGTCTTTGGTATTTCAAATTTAAAAGTGAGTGCTCTGAGACAGGGTTGATTTTTATGTTTTAGGGCAATTTCTTTGCATAAGTATTTTTTTATTTTTTATTTTTTATGATTTTATAGCTCTATGGACAGGTAAGTAGGAATTCTCAGTGTGTTCTCTTGAATAATATTTGTATTAATTAACATGATGATGACATGTTTTAACCAAGCCATATACTTGCAAAGCAAACCTGTAATGGCGGTGCAGAGATTATCGGGAAGTGCTGTCCGTCGTAAACACGTGAAAAAGACATTGGAGTAAGAAATAACATCGCGTCGTAACGCTCGAAAGTGTGAGTCGGCGGTAATTGCATGTTGAGAGATGGTTGGCTCTCAGCGCGGTTCAGCTGCTGCAGACTGGCTGCAGACTGGGTGCAGGGTGATGACACACATGGCAATGCTGCTCCACCTGCAAAGACTCCCAAAGCACGGAAATACACTCCCAGAGAAAGCCGAGGGGACCCTCATGGGTGGCCAGAGAAATGTATACTTCACCACGCACTTCCCTCTCCGCGGTGAGCTAATTAAGCAGCACTAGCTATCCGGATTTTGTAAGAATTATGTAGACTCTACAGCCGTTTACAAATATGCATGACTCTGGTGAGAATGTGTGGACCAGATTATATATTTTGGACTATATATTGAATTTACTGCAAAAAAGTGAAATTTTATATTTCACATTCAAACGTGGAAAAATATAGATATATTAAACAGAATTACTTTGAAAATTGGAATACGTTTGTTCCAAATATTTAATTTTGGGGTTGTTTTGTGCAAAGACACACTTCAGGACATTTCTTTATCTGTTTTTATTAGTATTATTATTAATAATAATAATAATAATAATATTTTCCACCCCTTTTTCTGAAAAGCTTGCTTCCTTTCTGACTCAAACAGCAGAGTCACTCATGATAATATAATATTTTGAGCAACGAATTCACTAGCCATAAGCATAATTGTATTCTTCCAATGAATACCTGTATTTTTATTTTCATTACGCACTAACAGCTTCAGTTTCCCTACAATGTTTTATGCCTACATTTTACTGTAAATAGGTGTTTATCTCGCATATTAATACTAGTATTTTGAACCCTTTCTGATTAATACAATTTTCAACAAGTGAAGAAGAGCTCTTTTTTCATTGACTGGAACCACGGAAGGCGGAACTAAAATACGCACAAATCACAAAGCACTACGTCGCTCGGTGTAGAGCGCTGGAGCGAAAGCAGCCTGTCAGTGGCCCTGAAAAAAAAAGGGAAAAGGGCTGGCCTTACTGACTCACAGTCCAAAACTTGGGTTGCGAGTCCATCAGAAACCAGCTTAGAAAAATCTCAGCTGAAGAGAGAGGAAGGTCTGGTGCGTGTCGCGTACTGATCCGCAAAATTACAATTAAGATTTCTCCGTGCGCAATTTGGAGGACAGTTTTCGACCCACTGGTGCATCCTGAGATTCTGCAGCGCAGCATTTCACCGATCGAGACAGAAGCGTCTGAAAGGTGTTCTTTTTCAAAGTTTAGACCGGACTTGTTTGTTTTGGTGTGTGCGCAATGATGGCCACTTACCAAAACCCGGAGGATGACGCAATGGCCCTAATGATCCACGACACCAACACGACCAAGGAGAAAGAGCGCCCAAAAGAGGAGCCGGTTCAGGACAAAGTCTCTGAGAAGCCGGATCCGTCCCAGAAACCGCCGTACTCCTATGTCGCTCTCATTGCCATGGCTATCCGGGAGAGCTCCGAGAAGCGCCTCACGCTGTCCGGCATATACCAGTATATAATCACCAAATTCCCCTTCTACGAGAAGAACAAGAAAGGTTGGCAGAACAGCATCAGACACAACCTCAGTCTTAACGAATGCTTCATAAAGGTGCCGCGGGAGGGCGGCGGCGAGAGAAAGGGGAATTACTGGACCCTCGACCCAGCCTGTGAGGACATGTTCGAGAAGGGGAACTACAGGCGACGCCGCAGGATGAAGCGGCCTTTCAGACCCCCACCAACGCACTTCCAGCCGGGGAAGGCCTTGTTCGGAGGGGACAGCTATGGCTACCTTTCTCCACCCAAGTACCTGCAGTCTAGCTTTATGAACAACTCCTGGTCGTTGGGCCAGCCACCCACTCCGATGTCCTACACATCCTGTCAGATGGCCAGCGGCAACGTGAGTCCGGTGAACGTCAAGGGGCTGTCAGCCCCCTCATCATATAACCCTTACTCCCGGGTGCAGAGCATGGCGCTCCCCAGCATGGTGAACTCTTACAATGGCATGAGTCACCATCACCATCCCCATCATACGCAGCAGCTGAGCCCTGCCACCGCGGCACCACCTCCGGTCTCCTCCAGTAACGGAGCCGGCCTTCAGTTCGCGTGCTCCCGCCAGCCCGCGGAGCTCTCCATGATGCACTGCTCATACTGGGAACACGAGACCAAACACTCGGCGTTACACACGAGGATTGATATTTGAAGTTTACCAACTGGTCCGTGCAAAAATGAAGACTCTGGGAGAGAGAGACAGAGAGGTAATTCCTGTGATTTCAAAACAGAGCCGACAGTATTTTGAAGAGACCACTCTGACTCAGATCCCTTCGGTTCCAAGCTGACATCTAAATGCCGACGGGGAGCTATATGCACGAGGTGATGCTGAGAAAGTTTTATGAAATGGAAACAGGAGGTAAAGGAGTCATCGGCTGCTCACTCATCAGGTAGCACAACCTCTGGGAGCCATTTCGTGCGCCTGTATTACACTTGGACTGATGGCCATAACTCGGTATTGTAAAATCAAAATTGTGGAATGAAAAACTGATTATTTTTAATGGATAGACATTGCTGACATCGGTCCAGCTGTATTTTTGGTGTGCGTAATGATTTATCTCAGCTTTCCTTCGGCTTACTGCCGAAAGACGTCCTAATGAAGTCAGAGTTTTAATGTGTGATTAAATCAGAGCTAATTTTGGCTTTCTTAGTAAGCTGCACCGAGAAAGGCCTGCACGGTGATACTTCACCTCCTGCTATAGTTGGACACTTTGTTAGGTTTAAAAGGTGTGGGTAGAGATCCAGCAAACTACCAAAAGAAAAAAAAACAATTCAGGGCTTTTCATACTTTTTGATTACATGTATGTCTGATGTAAATTCCAAAATGACGCCAGCCAGTGTCAGATTTTGTTCTTTCTAAATATCGTTTTTATATATATATATATAAATGTGATTAGTTATGTTTCATTAATGTTGGGGCCATGTTTCATTTTAATTAGCACTTTCCCTTTTTTTTTCTTTTTTTTTTAGGTTTGTCAATTTCTTAATAAACTTGTATTTCTTAAATAATTCAGTGGTCATGAAGTAATCTGTTGTATGCTTTAGGCTATTATAGTAACCACTGCTGGCAGTAGGCGAGCAATCAGTAATAAACAAATCTGTGAACCTAACACGGCATGAAAGTGCCACATTGGTTATGATGCAGGAGTTTTTTCACAGCTTGTTCAAGAAAGAAAATAACACTATAATAATAATTACAGCGGCGGGGTCGGCTGAGGATAGGCTCACATAAAAATGGCTGATAGGCGCACTCACTATAGCTTTAAAAAATTAAATATGTATTTTATTGAATTGTTTGGCTCAAATTATGCACATTTAAAAAATCTATCGATTTATTATATTAGTGTGACCACGTAAAAACTTTCTCTTTCAACTGAGGACCAGTGTCTGCATTGTGTGCAATACAATAAAAACACATTTAGACTTATTCATTACTATTTATGCCCGCTAAGGACAATTAATGCCATATGTTTAATATTTTATATTTTTCCCATATCCAGTGGCGTTGCGTGTAGGTAACAGTTCTCTTTTTTTACTAGTTAATTTCATACAGACAAAGAAACAAAATACACACATAAACTGAAAAATTTCCGCTCGTAATTTATGATCATAAATATCTAAATATACGTATACATCTAAATAGTCTTTCTCTATACACTACTAATGCCTTCTACCGCTAATAATAATAATAATAATAATAATAATAATAATAATAATAATAATAATAATAATCTCGATATGATGGTGGAATTGATTTACGGCATTAGTTTATTTTTTGTTTGCGTTTTTTTTTTTTTTTTTTAGATATGTGTATTGCTACTAAACAAACAAACTCAGTTAAGGTATATATGTATGTATGTATATATATGTATAGATAGATAGATATATCTATAGATATAGATATATATTTATAACTGTCTCAGTAATAGTAACCCGTTACACGACGAAAAAAAAAAAGATAAAGTCATTCATCCCAAATGTAGTTTACAAAATATTGACATCTGCTGACAGTCTTCTCTGAAGGGTGAAAGTGGGGCTCATTCAGACAGCTCCTCCTTCTTCCCTTCTTTTTGTTTTACTGAGAGATTGCAGAACTAAAGAAAATAAAATTCCATGAAGCCCAGAAGAACATCCATGAAGAAAATTGAAATACCCTCTTGGTAAAATTTGATCTCAACCTCTTCCCTGCTTTT